>NC_069500.1:325474861-325564861 GCF_027579735.1 Bombina bombina | reverse complement strand
GATTTGCAATGGGCATTGAATAATTTTGATTGCAACTGTATATATACACTGTGTGTATATACGTGTGTGTATATATGTGTATATATATATATATATATATATATATATATATATATATATATTTACTGCCCAAGTGTTACAATTTGTGTCTCGTTTAAAGAACAAAAGCACTTTTTATCCAGTTCAGACTAGATGCAATTCGTTGGATATCTTTCAACAAACTGAAAATCAACTAATTAAACTTGACTCAGAATTAAGAATTACATCTACATCCCCTGACAGTAGGTTAAAACATACTAACACTAACTTTACTGAATCTGACAATAGGGGCCTCCGACAATTAACCTCAAACAAGACTCTTGTGTTTCGAGAATCAGACAAAGGAGGGAATTTGGTCATTTTAAACAGGCAGGATTATGTTGGTGAGGCTTCTCGACAACTATCAGACACCAGTACTTATTGTACTCTTGCCAATAATCCAACAAATGTTTACAAGGAGTTACTTGGGGGAATAGTGAGATACGGCAGGGACAATGGAATTATTACTGCCAATATGTCAGAGTATTTGATACCTAACTGGCCTGTTACTGCCGTGTTTCACTATTTCCCCAAAATACATAAGAACCCACAAAATCCCCCGGGACGCCCTATTGTGGTGGGAATAGGGTCTCTCAATGAACCCTTATCAGAGCTGGTGGATATGTATTTACAGCCATTGGTCTTGGCACTTCCCAGCTATATCCAGGACACAACATCCTTTATTAATCAAATACAGGACATCCCGTGGAAATCTAACTATTTTCTAGTTTCAATGGATGTTTCTTCACTATATACATCCATTCCCCATGACAAGGGTTCAGAAGCACTTGAGTTCTTTCTGAGACACAGGTCAAATTATGATGAAGCCACTATAACCTTTTTGCTTATGGCCACTGAATATTTGCTTACCCATAATTTTTTTATCTTTGAGGGTCGTTTCTATCTCCAAAGATGTGGAACAGCGATGGGCGCTAAATTTGCGCGATCATACGCCAACCTTTTTTTAGGTTAGTGGGAGCTCTTCCACATCTTTGGAGATAGAAACCCCTTTCGTAAGAATATTATTTACTACGGACGTTACATTGACGATTTGGTATTTATTTGGGATGGGAATCAAGAGTCTATCAATGGCTTTCATCGTTATGTTTCACACAACAAGTTGAATTTAATTTTTACTATTGAAGCTAGTGTGGAATCTTTGAATTTTTTAGATGTAACAATGAGACCATTTGGTGATGCCATTCAGGTAGAACTGTACCGTAAACCCACTTCAGGTAACAGTATTCTTAAGTATGATTCTTGTCATCCTTCACACCTCTTAAGATCCATTCCAAAGAGCCAACTTATTAGGGTTAAACGTAATTGTTCTGATCCCATCATTTACGAACAACAAGCAACAGACACTATGGAGAGGTTGAGATTACGTGGGTATCCTAAAGCAATATTAACACAAGCAAAATTAGAGGTAGATACAATTTCTAGGACTGAGCTACTAAAAAAAAACAGTAGAAAGAAGAAAAAATATTCTACGACTCCAATTTTTTCCACTCCATATAGTATTGAATATGACAAAATCTGTAAACTAATAAAACAGAGTCTGCCTATATTGCAAAATGATGACAGATTGAGTAAGGTCATAAAGGAGGGATGTAATTTTGTGTCGCGTAAAGCGAAGACGCTTAGAAACATATTATCACCCTCCATGTTGCCTAGAGTAACGAGTGGTACATGGCTACAAAAGCCTAATGGGTGCTATAGATGCAATGCATCTCGATGTAAGACGTGCTCCCACATTACACAGGGCAATACGTGCAGATCAGAAGCACTAGATAAAGTATCCGACATACGATATTTTATAAACTGTAATAGCACCCATGTGGTGTATCTTCTGACATGTCAGGGATGTAACATACAATATATAGGGCGAACCAAGAGGCTCTTGAAGGACCGTGTTATGGAGCACCTCAGATCTATTGAGGATCCAGAGTCCAAAACTCCCATAGCCAAACATTTTAGACACAATCACAATTCAGATAGTGCACTACTTAAGGTTCAGGGCATTGATTTTATACCTAGACATCCTAGAGGCGGTGATAGAGAAAAGAAACTAGATGAAAGAGAGGTTTTTAAATTCTAGAATGGATGTCAACATGTTTGTCCAATACTAATAAATAATAAAATACTGGAGTATTTCATATTGCAACTATATTTTACTAATACAACACATGATACAGTAAATATGAATGCCTATGATAATATGGATATTCTGGGATACACATTC
This sequence comes from Bombina bombina, assembly GCF_027579735.1. Classification (NCBI taxonomy): domain Eukaryota; kingdom Metazoa; phylum Chordata; class Amphibia; order Anura; family Bombinatoridae; genus Bombina; species Bombina bombina. The sequence continues at coordinate 325,562,541 of NC_069500.1, read as the reverse complement.
TTATATGTAGATGTAAATATAGGAGTACATCATTTATAACTTTATTGTGTACAATTCCATTTGTCTATTTATCTTTGATATATTTGTTGCTTTTATATTTAAGTGGCATTTAGCTTAAAATTTAAAATTTGAATGTCAATTTAAAATTGCAGAAATTATTCTGGTTATTTTATATTTTCATTTACGACAGAGTTTCAACAATTTGGGTCTGTGATACATTTAGTTAGGGATCTCAAGGGTTAATATATAGCATGTTAATTGATGTTTACCTATTGGATGTAATGCTGTTTAAAAGAGCACATTTACCACCTGTTCCCTATCAGTGAACAAGTGCCCCAGAGGCATGAAACGCGTATGATGTCACAGGAGGGTGATGTTCCCCCTGTCTTTCTGTACTATGTATGATTTTATCGAGCTGCTGTATGTGGTATATGGTTTTAACTGTGCTAAATAAAGGAACTTTCTTTTACTTACCTGATCTTTGGAGTGCCGAGGAGTTCTTTGTTTTCTTATATATATTTATTTACTGAACAAGTGTTACAATTTGAAAGTAAAGATGTTTGCTTGAATGCAATTTAATTTATTGCGCTTAAGGAGAGCTATTTCAGAGCTCTGGTTAACTGTTACACACTTAAATGGTAACCATCAATAATCACCTAATCCACCCCCATTCAAATATGAGAGGTGGTTAGTTGATTAAGGCCTAATAAATGGTAACCATCCATCACCTAATCAATCCCGTACGGGTATGGGGGGTGGTTAGAAGATTTTGGCCTACAAAATACTAACAATAATCACCTGATCAACCCCATACAGGTATGGGGGTGGTTAGAAGATTGAGGCCTACAAAATACTATATAACAATCACCTAATCAACACCCTATACAGGTATGGGGGTGGTTAGGAGATTATGGCCTAAACCAACACCTCCCAACGCAAACTAGAACTACACTAGAGCCTAACCCCTTCTAAAATAAAATCCCTCTCTATACTAACCACACTAAATTACAACAACAAAAATTTCTAAGTTACAAAAAATAAAAAAAAGCTAAGTTACTTAAAAAAATAAACTCTGTAGAGGCTCTAGAGGGAGGAGCGCAGGTGCGTGGTCAGGGGCTGCATCTGCTCTGATCTGCCTTCCTACAAGCCCTTGGTGAGTTTCGCGCCTAAACCCTTTGACCAGGGACGGCTTGTATAGCGAGAAACTACCGCTGCTGCTACTCGAGCCTAATAGTGCTATACCATTGCACTAATACTGCGTGAAGCAGACATTTCTGGGACTTTTGTTCTGACTAAATTCTTTTCAAGAAACAGTCTATCTATCATTATACTATTATATCCCTGCACTGAGGGTAGCACTCGGAGACGGAGCCCTGGATGCGGTTTCTAAGCGTTCCTAGGTAGACGCTACAGTACAAGTGAACCTGCCCAGACAACTGGATTTTTGCTGACCCGTAACGCCGCTTCTAGATAACTTACCCTGCCGCCCTCCTACTATTGCCCAAGGCGGATGGCTGTTGTACGGCGCTGACCGTACATTGGGGTTGACTGTTCCTCCCCTCTCTTCTTCTTCCTGCCGCTCCATATGTGGGACTCGGAGATGGGCTTACCTGGAATGTTGCCGGCTTGGCTTTGATTGCTGCAGCTTTTTAGAGGTTGCGGCTGACCCGAGGATCATCGCTGCGCCTTGGTGCGCTCCTGTGGCTTCACGGCCTCTTGTTTTTCATCTGCTCCACACTTGGGTCCTCTCTTGTGGTGACTGCCTCCTGTCTCCCTGCTTACTTCCCTGGGCAGCACTCCCCCTCCCACCGGTGCTGTGTGAGGGGGGGCTGCTGTGGGCCGTCGCGCTCACCTGAAGTTCTCATCGAGAGCAGCAGATCTGCTACACAGGCTGTTTGACATCTGATGTTGTGGCACCCTTTCTCTCATCGGGACACGCTGTGAGGCTGGCTTTCTCAATAAAGAGGTCTTTGTTCCTGAAGCAGAGTTATCCAGAGCAGTATCTACTTTACACTGCCCACATCTGTTCCATAATAGCAGTTTTCCCTCCCCCACAGGTTCTGCACGGGGGGGTACTGGCTCTGCAGCGTGTCTCCTTTTTGGCTATAATCAGCGGCTGCATCAACAAGATTACACGGACAGGGTCAGGTACTTTATTGCTTCTAGTTGAGCCTTATCAACTCTGGAATCACTTATATAAGAACTAAGTGAACTCTCATGCATAATCCTGCTACAACTGTTTCTCACTCTCAAGGCAAATACGATTACTGTAGCAGAAGAGTGGATACAGATAATTACATATTTTTGCAGACATAATGTATCTAATAGTTACCTTTTTTGAGGATAGTAAATAACTGGGTATTTATATAAGTTATGCTGTGGAAAGATTAACTATAATTTCCCCCTCGGCGAAAAATTAATCTAAGGTTTGTTAGTTCTACTCTGGGTTATTAATAACAGATTATAATCTGCTATTATATTTTTTTTCTTTTTTTCTCTTTTCTTTATCCTGTGTTCTTTATAAAGATTAACCCAAAATAGGAGAAAAATTAGGCAGAAGTTTGAAATATTTAATATTTCTTTGGGTTTTAATTTTAGAAATAACGGAACAGCCTATATTATTAAACCCTATAAGACCGCACCAAATATAATGTAATTGTTAAGGCTGTATAGATTGTTGTGAATACAAAAGGAAGGTTGTTATATTTGGGTGAATTTATTTAGAGAAAATAACAAATAATTGATACAAGTAACTTTACTATTACTCAAAGTTTTGTTGCTATCTGATATTTCTGAATTGTTCTGACTGTTTTCTATTTTTTCTGAATTACTCCTACAAAAGGTCGATCCTAACACCTTAGATAAAGAAAAAAATAAATAAATAATAAGCTTTGGTTAATTAAGCCTTTGCTCAGGTTCTCTCACATAATTAATTTAGCGGCAGGGCTACTTTTGTACCCTCCTTAGGTGTAAACCAAAACTAATGTGAATCAATATATCGTTGAAATAGAAAGTATGTTATACAGTTAGTAACTTCTAGATAGTAATATATTTAATATTTAAATTTTTCTAACTTTTTGAAATTTCTGTTATATATAAACGGTTGCTAAGCATTACTACAGTAAAGGAGGATCAGAGATAAATAATCTTCTCGGATATTCCCCCAGGTTGGGAAAGGGGTTCCTAAGGGTGTCTAAAGCTTACTGAAAAATTACCCATCTCTACACTTGAATAGATCTTCTTTTTGTTTTTCTCTTTGTCTCCTGTGTTTTTTTTTTTCTTTTGCTCTTTACTTGTCACAGAAAATAAAGACTAGGCCCTTAAATACACAAAAATAAATTTAAAAGTCACTCCCTCACATATTCACTCACTTCCCCTTCCCCACTTTTTCTCTTTATTTTTTATTTTTTTTTACCTCGAGGGGGTTAATTCCCCTAAACTTTCTTACTTTTTTCCCTTTTTCTTTTTCCCCTTTGTTTTTTTTTTTTGTTTTTTTTCTCACGTAGGGTAGTTGATACCCCATATTTTCACATCACATTCACAGATTTATGGATAAATTTATTAATGCGCACGCCAAAACTCCTCCCTCAAATATGGCAGCGAGGCAAAGGGATAAAAAGATTAAGGCTATAATAGAGACTTTGGCTGATACTCATTCTACCACTGCTATTTCCTCACAGATAAACGAATCAATAGATTTACAGGCACTTGTTACAAGTATATCTGAAGCTTTGACACCTAAATTTGATGTTCTCAAAATGAAATTAAACAGGATAATTGTCATTAACAACTGAAATCCGTCAATTTTCTAGTAGATTAAGTGAGGCAGAACAAAGAATTTCTGATCTAGAGGACACTGTGGGTAACTATACTGATAAAATAGATACTATAAACTCTAAACTTATAAAAGCCCAGCTTAAAATGGAAGACCTAGAGAACCGCGCTAGGTCATAGGGGTACCCGAGGATAAACAATATGAAGACCTCAACAAATTTCTAACTATAACATTGCTACAATTATTACAAATCCCACAAACCCACCCACAGATAGTTCTTGAGAGAGCACATAGGTTGGGATGGCAAACCCCTGAAAAAGAAAATTCCAGACCAAGACCAATTATAGCTAAAGCACTTAACTATCAAGACAAACTCCTACTACTACAGTTTTATAAGAAAAATCAACCCATATTTCTTGACAAAGCTAAAATAATGCTCTTTCAAGACTTCTCAGCCAAAACATCGGCTAAGAGGAAGGAATTGGCCCCAATTTGCACTAAACTAATAAAACAAGGTTATCGAGCTACCATCATTTATCCAGCTAGATTGAAAATTGTAATTGAGAATTATACACACTTTTTTGATTCAGCCAGGGAGGCAGAAAAATTCATAACACAATCGTCCCCCTCAGGTTGAGGCAGGGACCACAGATAATAATTATCATTTAGTATCACATAGTCAAAATCTAATTAAGTTTTTTCATTATGGCAGTCCCTGCAAGGGTGGTGAATGAGGCCTCGGGAGGCCTCTGGTCTTGCTTAATGTTTTTATTTCCCTACTGTTTCCCCCCTTCCCCCCCCTCCTTGTATGGTTTTTTGTTTTGTTTTTTCTCTTGCTTTGCTTTATCTTTTATTAGAAATTTAGATGGCTAATATGTCAAACAGATTCAAATTGACCTCTTGGAATATTGGGGGCATTACGTCCCCAATTAAACGAAAAACAATAATAGCTTATTTAAGAAAAATAAATACATGATATTGCCTTCTTAAAGGAAACCCATCTAAAGTCAGAGGAAGTTTTAAAACTTAAATGTTCATGGGTCAAGGAAGTCTTGTCTTTGCCTAGTATGCAAAGAAAAGGAGGTGTGGCGATCCTCCTAGGGAAAAAATGAAATTATCAAATTCTCCACACAAAGGCAGATTCTGAGGGAAGGTTTCTTATGGTAAAAATTAAAATTGACAAAGTAGTATATACATTATGCAATATCTATGCTCCCAATGTTCTTAATTGGTCCTTTTGGGAAATACTACAAGCAGAGATTATGACATACAGGGAGGGTTACCTGATAGTTGGAGAGGATTTTAATATGGCACCTCAATACCCTTTAGATAGATTAAGACAACAACATCTTGGCCCTAGAACTAAGAGAGACAATTTGGAATCAAAATTGTTTAGTAGACTTTTTCAAAATCTTGGGGTTAGGGATATCTGGAGGTCACAAAACCCGTATTCTAGAAATTTCACATGCCTTTCCAAGGCGCATAAATCACTTTCAAGGATAGACCTATTCCTTCTAGACGAAAAATTATGCAAAGCAAAAGTGATAGCAGGAATTCTCCCTGTATGTATTTCTGATCATGCCCCCATCTACTTGGACTTTCAAGCTAGTGACTTCACTACTAGAAGCAATCGGTTCTATTTTCCATCATATTTGGCTGCGGACCTCAAATTTAAAAATTGGATAAAACTTAAGCTAGAAGAATACATTTCTTTTAATCATGAATATATCAATCGGCCTATCATTTTCTGGGAAACTGCAAAAGCAGTAATTAGGGGAGAGATTCTGGCTTATAGCATAAGGAAGACAAAGAAATTTAAACTTAGGGAGAAGGAGACTCTGAAGTCAGTCTCCAACACGTATAATTGTTATCTTTTACAGAAATCAACTGATACCTGGGCACGATATACTCAGGCGTTGAAGGATAGGGACACCTTTCTTATCTATACAACATCACAGAAAGATTTGAGATTTCAGGCTAAATTATACAGACACAGGAGTAAAACAGGTAAACTTTTAGCAAGGTTAGTTAAAAAAGAAAAGGGTGTATCTTTAATTGACTCTTTACTTGAAGATGGTAAAATTTTAACAACAATGGAGGATATAACACAGGTTTTTCAGGTTACTATCAGGATCTATACTCCTTGAAATTCTCAAACTTATCTGTGCGTGAAGATTTTTGGAGTAAGATCTCATCTCCGTCATTATTACCTGACCAAGTCAAAAATCTTAATCTCCCTATTTCCGAGCTGGAAGTGTCAAGAGCAATCCAAGATTTAGCTTTGAATAAAGCCCCAGGGCCAGATGCCCTCCCCAACAAATTTTATAAGATTGCAACGCCAGTAATTTTACCACACTTAACCTTACTTTATAATGATATATATATATAAAGGGTAACCCTCCCTCCCCTAGTTTTGCGGCCTCGTGCACTACCTTAATCCTTAAACAAGGAAAGGACCCAAATAAGAAGGAATCATATAGACCCATAGCCCTGCTGAACTCAGACTATAAGATACTCACCACCATCTTGGCCTCGAGGCTTCAAACGCTTCTTCCTAGTATTATACATAATGACCAGGCGGGCTTTATGTTTAAACGCAATTCCTCAGCCAAAATAAGGGAGGTGTTTCTAATTATTGATTTTTTTAGAAACAGAGAGGAGATGGGGAGTGGAGGGGGGGGGGGTCATCCCTGATTTGGCAATCATTGCAATAGATGCTGAAAAAGCTTTTGACTCAGTCCATCATGATATTTTATCATACACTCTACAACAATTTGGTGTTTTTTTTGTCAATAATCTTTATAATGCAGCCTCTACAAAATTGTCAATCAATGGTTGGACTTCTTCAGATATTTGACTTTGCCATCTGTATCAGACAGTATCTCGAAGGGATTTGGATTGGCATGGAAGAGCTGAAAATAGCTCTGTATGCTGATGACATCCTTGTATATATATCCAATAGTACTAGTAATATTCCCAAACTTCTATCTATAATTGATCAGTTCAGATCTTTCTCTGGGCACAGGGTGAATACTACAAAATCAGAACTTATGTGGATTAAAAAACCTAAGGAATCTTTGATAAGTATACCATTTAAAATAGTCTCTGGAGCTTTTAAATACTTAAGGATAGTGATATCTCCTAACCCAGAAAACTGGTACAGCCTTAATGTTATCCCGGTACTCAACAGGATTAAGGAGAATCTGAAAAATTGGCAAAACCTACCCCTCTCTTTGTCAGGTCGCATAGCCTTATATAAAATGATCTGTCTCCCTAAAATACTATACGTTTTACAGAACACTCCCTTGATCATAAAAGGAAAAGATTTGTCAATATTTAATTCATCCTTGAGAAAATTTCTTTGACAGAATAAAAATCCTAGAATTTCCTTAGCTAAACTATCTCTTCCTAGAGAATTTGCGGGGCTGGCTCTACCTGATTTAAAGCTGTACCATTATGTTTTTTTACTCCGCTTAATTATGGACTGGGTTTTTGAGAGAGAGTATGTCACCAACAATAAATTAGAGAGGAGTGTAACATATCCACTTCTACCTCTGGCAATTATTCACTGTAACCCTGGTCAAAAAGATGAGAACAATCTATAATCCGCTTCAAGCCTGGTGGAAAGTATGTAAACTTTTAGATTTAGAACATAGGGTCTCTAAATTTATGCCACTATCAGGTAACTCTCAATTTCAAGCTGGATTTCAATTTTCACCCTTTCAGAGGTGGAATAGGTTAGGTTTGAATAAGGTTTCTCAATTGCTGGACTTTGAAAGGACATGCATTAAAACCTTTGGCTCATTAAGAGAGGAATTTAATCTCCCCAAAAAGATTTCTTTGCGTACCTACAAGCAAGGCATTATGCACTTATCATAATAAGCACCTATGGTTGGAACTGGTCTCTGGTGATTATAGAGAAATGGCTTGTCCTAGCTAAAACTGGTTTTGTCTCAGTTTCAACTAGTTACAAAGATCTGAGTTTTATAAAGGGTGCTTATAACTTGGAAAAGATCTCCACTAAATGGGCTACAGCACTATCGCAAGATTACGTAGAGATTAGTTCTATCCAATTTTCAATTTCGGAAATAAAAAGAGTTACCCTCTCCTCTACATGGAGAGAATCTCATATTAAATTATTGTTAATGACATTTTTTACTCCAGAAAAGGGATCTCGGTGTGGTAACTTGAAATTTAACTCTTGTCCTAAGTGTTCCTTCCCATCGGCCAACCTCGTACATATGATTTGGGAGTGTCCAAAGTTGCAACAATTTTGGTCCAAGTTACAATATTGGCTTAATAAAATTCTAGGGACTACGTCCCTTAGATTAAAAGCATTACATATAATATTTTTTTGGAAGGACCCAGAAGACCAGCAGAGCAACACTAAAATTGTTAATATGGCCATACTAGCAGCCAGATACTTAAAGGGACATTAAACCCAAACATTTTCTTTCATGATTCAGATAGAAAATACAATTTTAAACAACATTCCAATTCACTTCTATTATCTAATTTGCTTCATTATTTAGATATCTTTTGTTAAAGAAATAGCAATGCACATGGGTGAGCCAATCACATTAGGCATCTATGTGCAGCCACCAATCAGAAGCTACTGAGCCTATCTAGATATGCTTTTCAGGAAAGAATATCAAGAGAATGAAGCAAATTAGATAATAGAAGTAAATTATAAAGATGTTTAAAATGGTATTCTCCATCTGAATCATGAGAGAAAATTTTTGGGTTTAATGCCCCTTTAATTCTTAAAAAATGGAAGGGAGGGTCAGCCCCCAGTATTGCAGAGGTCAAAATTTGTCTAAAAAAACAATGTATTCTTGAGCAGATGGATACTAACTTAAATGAAGAATGTGAGGTTATTTCATTTTTTAAGAAGTGGTCAGTCTTTATTAAATCTTTTCCTCCGAGTAAGATTGACCACCTAATTTATCCATTCAGAAATACAGAAATTGTACTGCTTGGCATATGGTAGTTTTTCTATTTCCCCCTTTTTTCTCTTTCCTCCCCTCTTCTCCCCCCCCCCCTTTTTTTTTTTTTGCTCTGTCCTAAATCTAGTCTATCCCGATTAGGAAAAAGAAAGTTCTCGATAGCAGAAGGGCAGGCTAAGTTTTAGTGTTAGCCGTTATATGTTGGTATTTTAAGTTAAAGGGAAAATAAAAACTTTCTCCAACAGGTTATTACATAAATGAGCGGAGAGATAATTGAGTCCTTGCAATAGGATCGGTCAGTTTAATTTAATGAACCTAGATCTTTTAACAAGCACGTTTATTGTTAGAGGTACCTAGGTACACATGATTTCTTGTTTAAGGTGAAATTGACTATAGCACCAGGTGTGGCGCTGCAGCATGTTTTTGATATATATTTTTTTGTATGTCTCCTTGTGATAACATAAGTTCAAATGGATTTGTATAACCTGTTGGATACTAAATAATGAATTTAAAGAAATAAATAAATAAACTCCATTATCCAAAATAGAAAATCATTATACCTAACACTAAACTACATGCCCCATAAAAAATTTAAACAAATGAAAAAAAAAAACTAAACCATAACATTAAAATAAATTACAATAGCCCTTTAAAGGGCCTTTTGTAGGGCATTGCACTGAAGTGATTTTAGCTCTTTTGCAAAAGAAAAATAACTTCAAAACCCCCACCTTCATTAAAGTAACCCCGCTCCCCAAAATAACAAAATCTAACTGTGAAAAACCTAGCCAAGAAAATAAAATTAAAAATAGCAAACCCTATTCTAAAAAATAAAAAACTAACCCCAAAGGTGTTACTCACAGTTGATGGAGACTCTGGCTCCTCTTCATTCAAGGTCCAGGTGCTGGTGGCCCATCTTCGTGGTCTCTTATGCCGCCTCCACAACGCAATCTTCATCAACGCCGGGGTCCTTGTCATCCAGTCTTATGGTGGAATAGGGATTTTTAAATTGGCGACATAGGGGTTAATAGTTGATTGTGGTGGGTATATTTCGCAGCATAGGGGTTAATAGTTAGTTGATTGCGGTGGATATATGGCAGCATAGGGGTTTATAGTTAGCGACATAGGGGTTAATAGCTGATTTCAGTGGGTATGTGGCAGTTTAAAGGTTAATAGTTAGTGACCTGCAATGGGTATGTGACAGCTTATGATGTTTATTAGTTCAGTGTTCGTTTGCGATCGTGAGGTACTTCAGTTTAGGGATATTAGGATTAGCAATAATCCAGATGGAGGAAGCGCCAAAGATGCTGAAGTGGTTAAAATATGCAAATTTAAATACGTAGAAACTTAAGTCTATAACAATTTATGATCTAAAACATTTAGACATCTAAAATAGATAACAGTAAATAACAGCAGGGTACCCTATCAGCTAAAACATAATACATATAACAATAGTGAAATTGGAAGTTCAATATATAATGTCCCAGAGTTGGCAATATAAGTCAATGTGCACAAAAAATTGTCCCTGATGTTGTAATGCTGGTGGGATATTCCACTATCAGACCACACTTGACCAGTAGTCTTCTTATCCTGACGTCAAGCTGGAATGATAGGGAATATCCCAGAGCAGAGAGAGGTTGCAAAATAAGGTAACCAGTACTCACACTACAGTATACAGGGTAGTCTTTGGCGGCAGCAGGCAGGAATCAGCGGTTAGGCAGTTCAATGGTAAACCACTTGAAGAACTGGAAACAGACAGGATAGTCACTGACGGCAATAGGTAGGGAATCCAGCGGTAAGGCAAGCAGAGGAGTGAAAACAGGCAGAGTTCATCAATGATAAAGCAATCCAGCAATTCAGGGGTTAAGGCAAGCAGTGTAGTCAAACAGGCAGAGTTCAGCAACAATTAAGCAATCCAGCGATGCAGAGTTTAAGGCAAGCAGCATAGTCAAACAGGTAAAGTTCAGCAACAGTTAAGCAGTCCAGCAATACAGGAGTTAAGGCAAGTAGCGTAGTCAAACAGGCAGAGTTCAGCAACAGTGAATCAATACAGCATACAGATATACAGCACCCAGGAGCACAAGAAGCAACACCTATACTTGGGCACAGGTGAGAGCGACTGAGGCCTTTACATAGGGAAGACAGGGCGGCCGGTGATGTCATCACCATGCTGCAGTTACACTGCTGTATCCCTAGCAACAGGAGGAGTGCCTGTGTCCATGGCAACAGCCACAGCAGAGCAGAGGAGCTGTGTGACAGATGTAATGCAAACTATCTAGGTGAAATTCCTAATTTGTGTCCCAACAGGAAAAAATTATAAAAATAAAAGTAAAAAAATTATTAAAAATTATAATAGATAATAGTGTCATTGTTATCCTTAATAGATTCCTTGGTGAAAATAAAAAAGGAAAACCTGTAAAAATTCCTTAGTGGGAAAAAAAACTGTAAAAAGTAAAAACAACATAGTGTAATATCGCAAGTAACAATACAGCCCTATATTGGAGTAAGGCTTACCATTTTAGGAAGTTCGAGCAGTTCCCTTATACACGTTTCGGCCCTAATGTGGGCCTTTTTAAAGATGTTGACTGCTATAATTCTCTGAAATAAATAGCCTGTATTGGCCAATTGGGTAACTTCATTTTCCCTCCAAAACATATTGCTCTTAAACCGGCCATTATATCTATTTGTGTGTTCAGCTTTGGTGAACCAATTAATATACACATCTACTGTTTCAACCAATCAATAGACACATCTACTGTTTTTGTGGATATGCTTAAATATGTTATTAAGATCATATACAAACCTTCTGCATAATCTGAATATCGTCAGAGAAATATTTGTAAGGAGTTTAAAGGGCCACTAAACCCAAAATCTTTCTTTCATGATTCAGATAGAACATACAAATTTAAACCACATTACAATTTACTTTTATTATTAATTTTGCTTCATTTTTTAGATATTCTTAGTTGAAGAAAAAGCAATGCACATGGGTGAGCCAATCACATGAGGCTTCTATGTGCAGCAACCAATCAGCAGCTACTGAGCATATCTAGATATGCTTTTCAGCAAAGAATATCAAGAGAATAGAACAAATTAGATAATAGAAGTAAATTAGAAAGATGTTTAAAAATGCATTCTCTTTCTAAATCATGAAAGAAAAAATGTGAGTGTCATGTCCCTTTAACTTTAAATGTCCATTAATACTTACACTAATTCATTAGATATAACTCTAAGTATACGATATATGACATATAGTTTAGTGTTATAATTTTATGTATTTATTATATGTATGATATTTTTATGCTGTGAATGTGAAGATGATTCATATATCTGAAGCTGATGTTTCCAAACATTAAATTTGGAACCGTCCAATTTTGTATTGATGTATTTTTTATGTTTAGGTTTTTCTGTGTATTTAACTATTACTATTATTTTTAATTGTCCAAAACACTTTTATGTATTTTATATAAAAACACAATGATTCCTCACATAGTAACAATATGTATTATTAGGAAGCTCAAGTAAACATGAATTTTAATCCCCACTTCAATTTTATAATTTTTTTGAATTTTAGCATTTATAATTTAGTAATCTTAGGTTTATATCTGCATTTCAATTTACTATTTACATTTTGCAATACAAATCGAATTGTTATACTTGTAAAGTTCTTATAAATGTATAACATAAATAACAATAAGAATATTTCCCAAACTGATGCTAGTGTGTCTCTACAAATGAAAAGTTCCAAACCAAGTCCGTGGAGTCTTCAATAAGTCACAAAGGTCAATTTACTTATTGCGGTAATTGCCCCAGCGGGTCTACACAGCAACCACCCCCAGTAGTGAGGAACAAAAGGCATCCACCATCGCGGAATAGAGTGAAGCAAACTTCTGCCGATATCCTCTCCGGTTATGGACGATTAGCTGCTCCAAGGCTGTACAAGGGATTCGCTGATAGAGATCCTCCTCTTGGCGTGTAACGCCGCTGATGCTTCTCTGTTTCAAGCATCCCGGCGCCTAGGCATGACGTCCAAACTGGGGGTGTGTGTGGAACTGCGAGCTCATTGGCTGGACCGCTCCGTAGTGAATCCTTCGTGTCAAGATGATCTGCTTCCAAACTGAAGCTATTTCCTCCTAGTAGGTAGGAACGGGGATTTAGACGGAAAGAGGCTGCAAAAGGGATTCCTTGTAATCCAATGTATAAATAGCAGAAAAAGAAGAGCGCAACCTCATCCGGTAAAAAAGTTCATCATTTAAATTACATGGATAAAATTCCAGCAGCAGCAGGAAACATAGATCAGGGATGAAAAGGTCTAATGTATAACATATGATATCACTCAAGCTCATTCCTAGTTATAAAGAATTATGAATAACTGGCTGCCTATAAGAGCCGAGAAGGATGCTACAATTCCCATAATACACTGTAAAATAAATACTGGAACAGGAAGTTCAAAACCGGAACCGGAAGTCAAAAACCCGAAACCGGAAGTCAAAAATGGAAATTCAGACATTTCCATTTTGTTTAAGGGAATAAGTTGAACACATAAATAGATATAATGGGGCCTATTTATCAAGCTCCGTAGGGAGCTTCATGCCACGTGTCTAAAGACCGCTGCTCCATAACTTGTCCACCTGCTCTGAGGCCGCAGACAGAAAACAACCCGATCAAATACGATCGGGTTGATTGACACTCCCTGCTAGCGGCTGTTTGGCCGCAAATCTGCAGGGGGCGGCATTGCATCAGCAGTTCACAAGAATTGCTGGTGCAATGATAAATGCTGACAGCGTATGCTGTCGGCATTTATTGATGTGCAGTGGACATAATACGCTACATTGTATCATGTCCGCTCGCACTATGTTAAATATACCACAATGGCTGGTTTAAGGTCAATATGTTTTGGTGGGAAAATGGAGTTACCCGATTGGCCAATACAGGCTATTTATCTCAGAGAATTAGAGCAGTCACCATCTTGAAAAAGGCTCACGCTAGGGCTAAAATGTGTAGAAGGGAACTGCTCGAGCTTCTGAAATCGGTAAGCCTTACACCAATATAGAGCTGGATTGTTACTTGCGATATTGCACTATGTTGTTTTTTCTTTTTACAGGTTTTTTTCACTAAGGAATCATTAGTTTTTTGGGGGGTTTTCACTACAGAATCTATTAATGATATCAAGAGCACTATTACCTATTATCATTTTCCATTATTTTTGAATTTTATTTTTTATGTTTATAATTTTTTCCTGTTGGGACAAACATTAGGAATTTCACCTAGAAAGTTCACATCACGTCGAGGGACAATCTTTTGTGCACATTGACTTATATTGTCAACTCTGGGACATTATATATTGAACTTCCATTTTCACTATTGTTATATGTATTATGTTTTAACTAATAGGGTACCCTACTGTTTTTTTACTGTTATCTATTTTAGATGTCTAAACGTATTAGATAATAAATTGTTATAGACTTAAGTTTCTATTTACATTTGCATATTTTTAACCACTTTAGCCTCTTTAGCGCTTAATCCATCTTGATTACCAAACTATACATATCAGGATTAGTGGTTAGGCAGACGGCAGTTATATTCTAGGGATCCTTTTACTATACATTGCCAATATGTTCGTCGATGCTGGGTGTATAGTAAACACCTCTCATCGATGCCTCTATGTCGGGAGCTTGGAATAATTCGACAGGCTCATTTGAAATTGCGGTGGATCCCTTAGAATACTTTGCACCACTTTTGAACAGGACCATAGTGAGACTAACTGTGATGAGACCACCAAAGTGGATGATGCAGCTTATGTGGCCACACTGTCAGTTACGTACACCACGTTTCTGGTACAACCTAAAAAAAAAAAAAATTATAATAATTAGAAATAACTAGACCAAAATCTACAAACAAAATAAAATTATTCACAACACAAAAAACAATCCAGGCACGGAAATAAAGAGGTTATTAATAGAGTTAAAAAAACACAACAAAAGTGCTGGGCTGAGCAAGTACTGTATGTGGCTTGTTACATATCATTGATACTATTCCCAAAAGTTGTGCAAAAACCCACTATGTGGGTGTTTGGTCAATCAGTCTTAATAATCAAAGTACTTTCTCCTAAGTCTCCAACCTCTATATCCTGGTTTACACAGATGTTGCGATCCTGCAACTAAACATGGTAAAACAATGTTACCTGTATGAAGACTGTCCGGAAAAGACTCATTTAGAGTACACTGCTGTGATTGCAGAAGTAGTATTGTGTTGATTAATCCCTTGTCCTCTGGGTTGCTGGCATGTATCCCGGATTCCCGATAAGGTGGCGGTACGTCAGGCTAAGCAACTTGGTGAGCTGGTGTAAGGCAACAGGGAAGGGAGTGAATACATACATTCACTTTCATCGCTTCTCACGGCCTCCCGACATGGACACTGACTCCTCTGTCCTGCCTCACTAAAGTGCTCCAATCACGTGGTGCCTCTGACGTCACTCCTTAGCTCCTTTGCTTCTTCGCTCTCCAGCACCACACAAGCAGGTAGAGAAATCAACTGCACATTGAATTTTCCAATAGGGAAAAGCGCCACTTTCAATGAGGGAAGGCTGCAATAAACTAGGCAGAGATATAAATTATCCAAAAAGAGAACGAAAAATAGCTGCCTTAAATAAATATTCCAAACTTTATTTCCTTATTTAAAAGAAATACTCCACGGATGGGAGAGATGGAATCTGTTACAAGGTTAAATGATACAGTATATGCGTTTCGGCCTAAGCCGTAATCACCACTGATAAAAATGTGCACATGTGTGCTATTTTATAAAGGGTGTGTAAAACTCCCATTAGATGTAACCGTTAACCGGTCCAACCAATAACCTTGTATCAGTGATTGCTTAAGAGTAGTCTAAGCAATCGTAAACAATTATAGTATTAATTACAAAAATACACGCAATAGTTGATACATATTGCAATCTATGACATATGTTATACAATTTACAAAAACTCCTACACCTAGGACAAAATGTTACTATATAGGATACACAGTTAAGCATACAGACAATGTTTTTGGTGAATCTTATAATGGCTATACAAACTGTTTGCCATATATGCATCTGCCTACTATAGAAATGGTCTTAAAATTGTAAACAGAATAAAACAATAGAACATATTAATGTCTATGTAATACATAAAAGATAATTACAATACAGCATTAAAACATTTTGACTACAATAGGCTGTATGTATTCTAATAAATAGCAAAATTATAAAAATACTGATTTATAGCAAATATGTATACTTAACTGGATGTGAACACATTACTTAAATAAATGAACACATATATAATGTGACTATAGAGGTCAAAATCCCTTATAAAGCTAGTATGTAGCAAAAATGGATGGATAGCTGCTAGAATGAAAGATATGTACATAAATGTATGAATGGTACTACAGCAAAACCCAGATACAATAAGCAGATATTTATATGCCTATAATACATATCAATAATAAGTTGTTATAGAGGACATATAACGTGGGCCTAAGGGATAGTGGGTGTTATAAAACTCTCTTTCTATATATATATATATATATATATAATATATATATATATATATACACTGTGTGCAGAATTATTAGGCAAATGAGTATTTTGACCACATCATCCTCTTTATGCATGTTGTCTTACTCCAAGCTGTATAGGCTCAAAAGCCTACTACCAATTAAGCATATTAGGTGATGTGCATCTCTGTAATGAGAAGGGGTGTGGTCTAATGACATCAACACCCTATATCAGGTGTGCATAATTATTAGGCAACTTCCTTTCCTTTGGCAAAATGGGTCAAAAGAAGGACTTGACAGGCTCAGAAAAGTCAAAAATAGTGAGTTATCTTGCAGAGGGATGCAGCACTCTTAAAATTGCAAAGCTTCTGAAGCGTGATCATCGAACAATCAAGCGTTTCATTCAAAATAGTCAACAGGGTCGCAAGAAGCGTGTGGAAAAACCAAGGCGCAAAATAACTGCCCATGAACTGAGAAAAGTCAAGCGTGCAGCTGCCAAGATGCCACTTGCCACCAGTTTGGCCATATTTCAGAGCTGCAACATCACTGGAGTGCCCAAAAGCACAAGGTGTGCAATACTCAGAGACATGGCCAAGGTAAGAAAGGCTAAAAGACGACCACCACTGAACAAGACACACAAGCTGAAACGTCAAGACTGGGCCAAGAAATATCTCAAGACTGATTTTTCTAAGGTTTTATGGACTGATGAAATGAGAGTGAGTCTTGATGGGCCAGATGGATGGGCCCGTGGCTGGATTGGTAAAGGGCAGAGAGCTCCAGTCCGACTCAGACACCAGCAAGGTGGAGGTGGAGTACTGGTTTGGGCTGGTATCATCAAAGATGAGCTTGTGGGGCCTTTTTGGGTTGAGGATGGAGTCAAGCTCAACTTCCAGTCCTACTGCCAGTTTCTGGAAGACACTTTCTTCAAGCAGTGGTACAGGAAGAAGTCTGCATCCTTCAAGAAAAACATGATTTTCATGCAGGACAATGCTCCATCACACGCGTCCAAGTACTCCACAGCGTGGCTGGCATGAAAGGGTATAAAAGAAGAAAATCTAATGACATGGCCTCCTTGTTCACCTGATCTGAACCCCATTGAGAACCTGTGGTCCATCATCAAATGTGAGATTTACAAGGAGGGAAAACAGTACACCTCTCTGAACAGTGTCTGGGAGGCTGTGGTTGCTGCTGCACGCAATGTTGATGGTGAACAGATCAAAACACTGACAGAATCCATGGATGGCAGGCTTTTGAGTGTCCTTGCAAAGAAAGGTGGCTATATTGGTCACTGATTTGTTTTTGTTTTGTTTTTGAATGTCAGAAATGTATATTTGTGAATGTTGAGATGTTATATTGGTTTCACTGGTAAAAATAAATAATTGAAATGGGTATATATTTGTTTTTTGTTAAGTTGCCTAATAATTATGCACAGTAATAGTCACCTGCACACACAGATATCCCCCTAAAATAGCTATAACAAAAAACAAACTAAAAACTACTTCCAAAACTATTCAGCTTTGATATTAATGAGTTTTTTGGGTTCATTGAGAACATGGTTGTTGTTCAATAATAAAATTAATCCTCAAAAATACAACTTGCCTAATAATTCTGCACTCCCTGTATATATATATATATATATATATATATATATCCACTCATTCCCAGTAATTAATAAGGTCATATTGTGCATTCAATCCTAGTGGGACCTTAGTGGTAAGTTAAAGATCCACAGCATCTCACGTTTCTCCAAATATTTTTGTCTATCTCCACCTCACATAGGGGGGGGGGGGGAGTAACCTTATCAATAGTTAGTCATTTAAAGCTGGAAACATTTTTTCTATGTAAGGTGACAAAATGTTGGACTATGGGTGAGGTAGATTTGCCTACATTTATAGTTGACAAATGTTCTCTGATCCAAGATCTAATGTCACGGGTCGTGAGTCTGATGTACTGTATATTGCATGATGTACACGTGATAAGATAAATAAAAAAAATTGGCGTGCGGTTCAAACAATAGTTTTTTTGAATGACCGACCCATGACAGCAGATGTAAAAGTATCAGATGTCAATGAAATCATAAGCCTTACATCTGCTACTCCCCCATCTAAACATTCCCTTACTAGTAAGCCATGAACTAGTTGTGGTAGGTTTCTTGGATAGTACTGTGGGGAATAGGTAGTTTCCTGATTACTTATTTCTCTTGTAGGAGCACCTAATACCACTTTCTACACAGTCAATAAGCTTGTTGTCTGCCACAAGTAGTTTAAAATGTTTCCTCACGACATCACAGATATGATGGTAATCAATGCTATAATTGGTTACAATAGATTTGTCTATGTTGGAGTCTTTGTCTTTATCCAACAGAAGAGTGGATCTGTTGACATCCTTGTTCTCTTTATGGTCTTACTGGGGTATCCCCTCTCATGCAATCGATCTACTAAATCCTTCTGATGTCGTAGGAAACCTTTTTCAGTTGAGCAATTTCTCTTGGTCCTGATGAGTTGTCCTTTAGCAACAGAGTAGGACACATTCTTAGGATGACAGCTACTGGCATGTAGCACAGAGTTGCCTGATATAGGCTTCCTAAACATGCTACTCTCCACTGTGCCCTCAGGAGTACCACAAAGTGTGATGTCCAAGTAATTGATAGATAAATTAGACTTTTCAAAGGTAAATTTAAGATAAACATAATTGGAGTTGATGTGCTCTATAAAATTAATAATTTCCCCCTGGTCTCCTTGCCACACAAAAAGGAGATCATCAATAAATTGCTCATAATATACAATGTTATTTCGAAAGGGGTTCTCACCTCCAAAGATGCGGGACAGCTCCCACTAACCCATATATAGGTTGGCATAGGAAGGGGAGAATTTGGCCTCCATAGCTGTCCCACATCCCTGGAGATAAAAAAAAAACTCGAACTCAAAGTAATTATGGCATAGGAGGAAATTAGTCACATCAACTATCTGCTTATTGTATCTGGGTTTTGCTGTAGTACCATTCATCCATTTATGTACATATCTTTCATTCTAGCAGCTCTATATGTGTTCATTTATTTTAGTAATGTGTCTACATCCAGCTAAGTATACACATTTGCTATAATCTGTATTTTCATCATTTTGTTATTTATTAGAATACATACAGCCTATTGTAGTCAAAATGTTTTAATGCTGTATTGTGATTATCTTATATGTATTACATAGACATTTAATATGTTCTATCGTTTTATTGTGTTTACAATTTTAAGACCATGTCTATAGTCGGCATATATGGCAAACAGTTTGTACAGCCATTATAAGATTCACCGACAACATTGTCTGTAAGATTAACTGTGTATCCCATCTAGTAACATTCTGACCTAGGTGTAGGAGTTTTTGTAAATTGTATAACATATGTCATAGATTGCAATATGTATCAACTATTGTGTGTATCTTTGTGATTGATGCAATAATTGTTTACTATTGCTTAGACTACTCCTAAGCAATCACTGATTCCATCTCTCCCATCCGTGTAGTATTTCTTTTAAATATGGAAATAAAGTTTGGACTGTTTTATTTAAGGCAGCTATTTTTCGTTCTCTTTTTGGATGATTTATTAATAGAGTTAAACATACATGAAAGTATTTGTCTCTTCTACTATACCTGACATTTAATAAGCTTGTTAGAAGTTTAGCTCTTAATGAACAAAAAATCTGTGCAGGTCTAGGATCAAGTGATATGCATTTTATAATCTATACATAATCTGATATTTAATGAAAATTTGACACTGGTAGACAAGGAAAATATTTTAAAGGACATTTAACAAGGATTTAATGCAGGTTTATCAGAGGATAAAATGGCTTTGACAAGATTGAAAAACCATAGTAATTTCAATCCCATGAATACCAAAGGTAATGCTCTGGATGTTTTTTTAACAGACTATTGAACCATGACTAAAGTTATTATCTATACAGGTTTAAAACAAGAGAAGTATTAGGCCCCTATTTAACAAATGTCTGTCGGACCTGATCCGACAGTGTCGATCAGGTCCGACAGTCCTCATTGAATGCGGAGAGCAATACACTCTCCGTATTCAGCATTGCACCAGCAGCTCTTGTGAGCTGCTGGTGCAATGCCATCCCCCTGCAACAAGCAGGGGTTGTCAATCAACCCGATCGTACTCGATTGGGTTGAATTGTGGCGATGTCTATCGGCCTGCTCAGAGCAGTCAGACAGGTTATGGAGCAGCGGTCTTTAGACCGCTGGCTCACCAGAAACACGGGCCCTCGAGCTCCATCCGGAGCTTGATAAATGGGTCCTTTACTTATCACATATTAATAGAAAGAAAAGTTTAAAGTGATATTAAAAATAATTTAAATATAGTCATTTGTGAATCTGATGAGGGGGTAATTCAGGTATCCTGGATGGAGAAGGTACAGAGAATATAGGCAGCTTACAAATGTTGAGTTTTATAAAGCATTAAGAAATAACCCCAAAGGGTAACATAGGGGTTTGTTTTATTTAAAACATAGGAAAGATTAAAAAGAATGGTTTAATTAATGCCATTATATAGGAGTATATTTTAACTACATACCCAGTTAACCCTACACTTAATTATCTTCCCAAGGTCCTTAAAGGGACAGGCTAGTCAAAATGAAACTTTCATGATTCAGATAGGGCATGTCATTTTAAACAACTTTCCACTTTACTTATATCATTAATTTTGATTTGTTCTTTTGGTATTCTTGGTTGAAAGTAAAACCTTGGTAGGCTCATATACTAATTTATTAGCCCTTGAAGGCTGCCTCTTATCTGAATGCATTTGACTTTTTTTCACAACTAGAGGGTGTTAGTTCATGTGTGCCATATAGATAACATTGTGCTCATGCCTGTGGAGTTCCCTAGGAGTCAACACTGATTGGCTAAAATGCAAGTCTGTCAAAATAAGTAAAATAAGGGGGCAGTCTGCAGAGGCTTAGATACAAGGTAATCACAGAGGTAAAAAGTGTATTTATATCACTATGATGGTTATGCAAACCTGGGGAATGGAAAATAAAGGGATTATCTATCTTTTTAAACAATAAAAATCTGGTGTAGACTGTCCCTTTAAGTATTTGTCAAGACCACCCAGCTGTCCTGTTGTGGCTTGAATAGGATTTTGTAATGAAACCTCTATCTGTCTTAATAAACTTTAAATGGTGGTGGTATTAGTGTATTGTATTAATAAAGGGAGAGCTAGTTCTCAAACAAAGCACATTACTCAAGTACCCCCTTTCAGAAAGCTTAGTAATCTTAGTAATCGTACAGTCTGGGTTTGACAACAAATGCTTTCCAAACTCATATGTGCTGTCTATATTTTCAGTTCTAAAGACTCTCTTCCATGACTCTGCTTAGAAAAAGGGGGTTCACCACTACTCTCTATATTATTGCTAGAAAGGAGTGGATTATTTTTCTCTTGGGGGCTCTGTGTTTCTGGCGAGCCTTCAGACTTGCCAGAAACACAAGTTATGGAGCAGCGGTCTAAAGACCGCTGCTCCATAACCTGTCTGCCTGCTCTGAGGAGGCAGACAGACATCGCCACAATTCAACCCAATCGAATACGATCGGGTTGATTGACGCTCTCTGTTGGCGGCCAATTGGCCACGAAATTGCAGGGGGCGGCGTTGCACCAGCAGTTCACAAGAGCTGCTGGTGCAATGCTGAATGCAGAGAGCGTGCTCTCCGCATTCATCGAGGTCTGTCGGACATGATCCGTAATGTTGGATCATGTCCGACAGGCCTTTCATAAATAGGCCCTTTGCCCTAATTTGACAGTGAGGAAATAAACTATTTCACAGCCGATACAGAACACTGTTTATCACTGATCTCTACATCTTCTAAAAGAGGTTGTCTATTGGTTTCTGGGAATCTGACATGGACTTGATTACAGGGCCAAAGCCACACAGCAGCTCGCCCAAGCATATTCGAAAGGAGCAATCTATAATCTATGCAGATACTTGCTTTGCTTTGCCAGGAACATACTAATACACTGGTGAAAACATATGTATTAAAGGCTTTGGGTGGGACCAAGGAATGTGGGCATTTATAATATAATATCCCACCCCAAGGGGTTTTTGCACCCATTTTTCAATCAATTTTATTGAGTTTATTAGGGAACCATTAATCCAAGCAGGAATTCTGCACTTTATCAGGGTCCAACCTGAGCTACTGGGTGACATCAAGGATGTCAGATTCAGAAAGGGATCGGGTAAAAATAATAGTTTCCTTGTCAAATGTAACATCTGGACTGTCAGAGTAGTTAGAGGCATCACTGCCTCGAACCTAGCTGCTGTAACTTAATCACCAACTTTAGTTTCCTCCAAGTCAGAGGTTCAATGCAGCTCTGTGAAAGACTGATTGATGATTTGGGGCTAGTAGGGGCCTTAATGACTGTTGGCAGAAATTTAGAGAACTGCTTTCCTATATGCAGAGGGTCTACCATCATCCTCAGATGGGCATCTGTCAGTAATAACAAACTTGTCCTGTTTGTAGTGACATTTTATGGAAGAAAGTAAAGCTGCAATATGTTTATCTTGTTTAACCATAACGGGCTCAATTACCTGGAGATAGAAGTTTCAATAATTTCAGCCCAATAGTACAATGGGAAGGGATAATGTTAGCGGTTGGAAGGAATCTGCTTGCTGTATCCATAATGGACATGAGTATGTTGGTCATGGTCAAAGCAGAAGGTGAATTCCAAATGGATGTATCAAGAGTTGTAACTAAAAATCACTGAGGCCCTGGGGCAAAGTTTGTGAAGAGCACCCCTTCCAAAGCATAGCTATTGAAAAAAATGTGTGTGTGTGTGTGTGTGTATGTGTATATATATATATATATATATATATATATATATATATATATATCACCCCCCCTTGAAAATAATCACATTTTGTTGCTTTGTAGCCTGAAATAAAGACAGACACAGTTTTTGCTTATTCAGTTGTAATTACTCAGTGCAACTTATAACATCCAAGTGAAAGATATAACACCAACATGTCAGGTAAAAATAAAGACAATTCAAAAACAGAATCACTGAGTTGCAAACAGAATCACCCCCTTGTGTCAGTATTGTGTAGAACCACCTTTTGCTTTAAATAAAGCCTTTAGTCTGTTGGGATATGTCTCTACTAATGCTGCATATCTAGACTGTGCAATATTTGCCCCCCCCCTTCTTTGCAGAACTGCTCCAGTTCCGTTACATTTGATGGTGACCGTTTGTGGACAGCAGTCTTCAAGTCATGGCACAGACATTCAATGGGGTTTATGTTTGGGCTCTGACTAGGCCATGCAAGGACATTCACCTTTTTCTCCTTCAACTACTGTGTGGTCATTTTTGCTGTGTGCTTTGAGTCATTGTTATGTTGGAAGGTTAACCTTTCTCCCATTGACAACTTCCTGGCAGAGGGCAGCAGATTTTCATCAAGAATTTGAAGATATTTTGCCCCATCTATTATTCCTTCTATCCTGACAAGTGCTCCAGTGCCTGCTGCAGAGAAACACCCCCATAACAGGATATTACTACCTCCATGCTTTACTGTAGGCATGGTGTTATTTTAATGGTGAGCTGGATTGGGTTTCCTCCAGACATATCATTTGGTGTTGAGGCTAAATAATTCAATTTTAGTCTCATCTGACCATAACAACTTTTTCCATGTTGCCTCAATCTCCTAGGTGTGTTATGGCAAAGCTCATTCGTAACTGCATGTGGACTTTCTTAAGGAATGGCTTTATTCTTGCAACCCTCCCATGCAAGTCACATTTATGGAGAATTTGTGATATTGTTGTCACATGCACACAATGACCACTCTTTGTCATAAATTCCTGTAACTGCTTCAGAGTTGCTATCTGTGCCTCTTGGTAGCCTCTCAGACCAGTTTCCTCCTGGCTCATTCATCCAGTTTGGAGCGACGTACTGAACCAGAGAGGGTCTGTGTTGTACCTAATACCTTCCACTTCTTAATAATAGACCTCACTGTGCTTCTATGCATTGATAAAGTCTTTGATATTTTCTTGTATCCATCTCCTGACTTGTGCCTGTCCACAACATTATCATTTGACAGTGCCTTGACACCCATAGTTGATTGTTTGCTTCAGTTACACTACCAGGGACTGAGATGCTCCAGGAAAGCTCTTTTCTTGCAGAGCTAATCAATATGCCCACAGCTGATCATAGTTGAAGGTCAAATTGCTTTGTGTGTGCCGTTGAGAAGGTGATTAGCTACATCTGATTGAGTTTACAAGTAATTTTAGGAGGGAGTGGTCCTTTTTAGGCAAAATATTAAAACAAATAATGGAAGAAAATGATGGGATTAATTAAGCAGTAACGTTCTTCATTAGCTGCAAAATCCAGTGTGCATATTTGCCAAAGAAGCAACAGAGAAGGACTAACTTCATCTTTCACGACTTTATAGGAAACTTTAAACTAATTTATGTTTAAAGAAACATTTTTTTTCTATCGATGTTTGATGTTTCTCATGATATCCTACTGCATTCATATATCAGATACTTTCCTTTGGAGGTCCTTACCATTTTTGTTCCAGTACACCAGGAAACTCTTTTTATGCCTGTTTTCTCATGATTTTTTGAGTATTCTAATTTAAAGGAACAGTCAAGTCCAAAAAAACTTTTATGTTTCAAATAGGGCATGCAATTTTAAACAACTTTCCAATTTCTATTAGTTGAAAGCTAAACCTAGGAAAGCTCATATGATAATTTCTAAGCCCTTAAAGGCCGCCTCTTATCACATGCTTTTGTGTTTGGTTTTAACAGGGGAGAGCTAGTTCATGTAATCCATATAGATAACATTGTGAGCACGCCTGTGGATTGTGGCAGACACTGCACTAATTGGCTAAAAGGAAAGTCAATAGATAATAAATAAAATGTCATGTGATCAGTGGGCTGTCAGAAGATGATTAGATACAAGGTAATCACAGAAGCAAAGCTTCAGAATGGGTAATTAAGGGATTATCTATCTTTTAAAACAACAAAAATTCTAGTGTTGACTGTCCCTTTAACAGCCTTGACTACTTAAAAACTCACTACATAGCGGGAAATAGTGCTGCCATCTATTATTGTTGAAAATGGATAGCATTCTTGCAAAACTGTTGCCATATAGTGCTTCAGACACTAGCACACTCCGGAGTTTGCATTCTTGCTTTTCAAGAAAAGATACAAAGAGAACAAACAAAAGTTGATAGTAGAAGTAAATTAGAAATTTGTTTAAAATTGCATGTTGTATCTGAAACATGAAAGAAAAAGTTGGGGCTTCATGTCTTTAAGTGACAGAAAAGTAATATATACTAAACTAGAAGCAAATATAAGTTACAATGTAGGAAACATATTAGATTCAAACTGAGAACAAAGTCAGGTGTTCCCCTGACTCTACCCTTTGAAATTCTTTATTACACAGAACTACAAGATGACTTTATTAGAAACTGGAGAGTTTTTAATAATCTACACTTTGTCCTGTGTTTTTCTGCTCTCAAAACTTTTTTAAGATGCCCTCTAGTGGGCATCAGCATAATGATAATCTGTAGCAAGCCGTTTGTGGTGATACAATACAAAAAATAAAAAAACCTTCCTTTCAACCCTATAACCACATAATTAGTCTAACACTATGTGTACTTCATCAGGGATAAACACATAAGTCTATCAATACTGAATCATTTAGTCACCATGCTTTCTCATTAGCTCTTTATTTTTTTTTACTTCAGCATAAAACTGAAAATCCTATAAAAAAAAGGAAAAAGTTTTCGGAACGGTGTAGTTATGTGTGACTGGTGAATTTGGTGTATCTGGTTTGCTGGTAAAGTGCTGTTCCGTCACTTTTCATGAAAAAGCTTTTTACAGGCCGGAACGGGTATTGGAACGTGGTTTCTGTGGATGGTTTGTGGTTGATTACACTTATCACATCTAGTTATGTGTGGCTGGTGAATTTGGTCTGTATATTTTGCTGGGAAGGTGCCGTTCCGTCACTTTTTATAAAAAAGTGCATTAAAGGCCGGAACAGATATCATAATGTGGTTTCTGTGGATGGTTTGTGGCTGATTACACTTATATCATTTAGTTATGTGTGACTGGTGAATTTGGTGTATCTGGTTTGCTGGTGAGTTGCCGTTCCGTCACTTTTCATGATAAAGCATTTTACAGGCCGGAAAGGCTATTGGAACGTGGTTTCTGTGGATGGTTTGTGGTTGATTACACTTATCACATCTAGTTATGTGTGGCTGGTGAATTTGGTCTGTATATTTTGCTGGGAAGGTGCCGTTCCGTCACTTTTTATAAAAAAGTGCATTAAAGGCCGGAACAGATATCATAATGTGGTTTCTGTGGATGGTTTGTGGCTGATTACACTTATATCATTTAGTTATGTGTGACTGGTGAATTTGGTGTATCTGGTTTGCTGGTAAAGTGCTGTTCCGTCACTTTTCATGAAAAAGCTTTTTACAGGCCGGAACGGGTATTGGAACGTGGTTTCTGTGGATGGTTTGTGGTTGATTACACTTATCACATCTAGTTATGTGTGGCTGGTGAATTTTGTCTGTATATTTTGCTGGGAAGGTGCCGTTCCGTCACTTTTTATAAAAAAAAGTGTATTAAAGGCCGGAACAGATATCATAATGTGGTTTCTGTGGATGGTTTGTGGCTGATTACACTTATAACATTTAGTTACGTGTGACTGGTGAATTTGGTGTATCTGGTTTGCTGGTAAAGTGCTGTTCCGTCACTTTTCATGAAAAAGCGTTTTACAGGTCGGAACGGGTATTGGAACGTGGTTTCTGTGGATGGTTTGTGGTTGATTACACTTATCACATCTATTTATGTGTGACTGGTGAATTTGGTCTGTATATTTTGCTGGGAAGGTGCCGTTCCGTCACTTTTTATAAAAAAAAGTGTATTAAAGGCCGGAACAGATATCATAATGTGGTTTCTGTGGATGGTTTGTGGCTGATTACACTTATAACATTTAGTCATGTGTGACTGGTGAATTTGGTGTATCTGGTTTGCTGGAAAGGTGCCGTTCCGTCACTTTTCATGAAAAAGCATTTTACAGGCCGGAACGGGTATTGGAACGTGGTTTCTGTGGATGGTTTGTGGTTGATTACACTTATCACATCTAGTTATGTGTGGCTGGTGAATTTGGTCTTTATATTTTGCTGGGAAGGTGCCGTTCCGTCACTTTTTATAAAAAAAAGTGTATTAAAGGCCGGAACAGATATCATAATGTGGTTTCTGTGGATGGTTTGTGGCTGATTACACTTATAACATTTAGTCATGTGTGACTGGTGAATTTGGTGTATCTGGTTTGCTGGAAAGGTGCCGTTCCGTCACTTTTCATGAAAAAGCATTTTACAGGCCGGAACGGGTATTGGAACGTGGTTTCTGTGGATGGTTTGTGGTTGATTACACTTATCACATCTAGTTATGTGTTTGGTCTGTATATTTTGCTGGGAAGGTGCCGTTCCGTCACTTTTTATAAAAAAAAGTGTATTAAAGGCCGGAACAGATATCATAATGTGGTTTCTGTGGATGGTTTGTGGCTTATTACACTTATAACATTTAGTCATGTGTGACTGGTGAATTTGGTGTATCTTGTTTGCTGGTAAGGTGCCGTTCTGTCACTTTTCATGAAAAAGCATTTTACAGGCCGGAACGGGTATTGGAACGTGGTTTCTGTGGATGGTTTGTGGTTGATTACACTTATCACATCTAGTTATGTGTGGCTAGTGAATTTGGTCTGTATATTTTGTCGGGAAGGTGCCGTTCCGTCACTTTTTATAAAAAAGTGTATTAAAGGCCGGAACAGATAATATAATGTGGTTTCTGTGGATGGTTTGTGGCTGATTACACATATTACATTTAGTCACATGTGACTTGTGAATTTGGTGTATCTAGTTTTCTGGGAAGGTGCTGTTCCGGGCTGTTATGTTTGGTTCCGGACACTATTTTGGTAGTTAAAGGGTTAATTAATTATTATATCACAAATATTCTTGTTCCTAAAATTGTTCTCAAGAGTCTCTAACACATCCCATTATATTTTAAATCAATTTCCTACATAAAAGGCCTGTTCCGGCCTGTTCCGTTCCGTTCCGGCTTTTACACCGTTCCAAAGTTTTCACATATTTACCTAACAGAAATGTAGGAAATACAGATGTATCTGAAATATCACATTCAAAATTGATGCTGTTTAAATCAGTCAAATAGTTTTCTAATGCTAAAGGATGGCAGCACTATTGAAAAGAAAACCAAAAAAGCCTTTCCATACCTACGTCTAATAGATTGAAACTGATTAATTTATTTATTCTTTCTATGATACTGTTTATTTCAGGAATGAAAGAGTTAATCCTTGTGCATTGCAGTAAAATAAAGATTTGTAAGGGCAATGTAGCACAGTGGATTGTAAATTGAAATATAAAGAATCATTTGAAAATTCAGACAGAAGCATTTATAAATGAAGGTAGGTGTGTCTGCGTGTCTGTGTGTGTTTGCGAGTGTGTATATCCGTGTATTTGTGTGTCTGTGTTTATGCTTGCGTGTTTCAGTGTTTATGTGTGTTTGTATCTGTGTGTGTGTTTGTGTCTGTGTATTTTTGTGTGTGGGCACGCGCATGTCTGTGTGTGTGTGTGTTTGCGAGTGTGTTTGTCTGTATATGTGTGTGTCTGTGTGCGCCCGTGTTTATGCATGCATGTCTGTGTGTGTGTTTGCGAGTGTGTATGTCTGTATATGTGTGTGCCTGTGTGCGCCCGTGTTTATGCATGCGTGTCTGTGTGTGTTTGTATCTGTGTGTGTGCGTATGTCTCTGTATGTGTGTTTGTGTCTGTGTCTACTAGTCTGTGTGTGTTTTTGGTTGCGTATGTGTCTACGTGTGTGTGTGTGTAGCTACATGCACCAGTGCACAATATTTATGAGTAGTACTGTGTAGGTAAGTGTGCGTTTATATAGTTAGTCAATGACATTTGTTAATATCAAAGATGACAAAAATGCCTGGGTTTATGTCCTCAATTGATGGAGATTATAACACTAAATTCTGTATAATACGATTATTATAGCTGTATTGGTTACAGACATGCATGCAGTCAATGTGGACAAATGCATAGTTATTCAAAGAATATCTGGAGAGTAAGTGAAGTTGCTGGAAGCAGTACTTTTAGGTGGTTTGAAACAGAAGAACCAGTTCATTTTTTCAATGAGTACTGTGGCATTTCCTATGTATCAGAGATGGATAATATGGAAATAACTTAAAGCAACAGTCTACTTGAACATTTTTATTGTTTAAAAAGTTAAATATTTCCTTTATTACCCATTCCCCAGTTTTGCATAACCAACACAGTTAAATTAATATTTTTTTTACCTCTGTGATGAAGACTGCCCCCTTTTCTCATTTATTTTTACAGACATGCATTTTATCCAATTAGTGCTGACTCATAAATAACTCCACGGGAGTGAGCACAATGTTAGCTATATGGCACATATGAACTAGTACTGTCCATCACAATTCCCTAAGCCTTGAATGGCTTAGAAATCAGTTTGATTCTACCTTGATTTAGCTTTTAACAAAGAATACAAAGAGAACAAATAACTAAATTGCCCTTTCTGAATCATGAAAGTTTAATTTTGACTAGACTGTCCATTTAACAAACAACAGTATCCTATGAATATCTCTGCACAAAGCCGCAGCCCATGTTACTCTTGCTGCTCATGCATAAAGAAGTTGTGTTGTTGATTTAGCTGCTGCACAACTGCGTTTAGGTAGCTATCTCATCACACAGGATCAAAAAAGAAATGGAAATACACTGAGATGACATCCAACATAGTTTAACCCTGACCACTCAAATCCCCAGTGCTTAAAAACCTAGCCATTAAATCCACCACTATAAATGCTAACTGCTCTGTCCTGAACCTCTGCCACACTTTAACCCCAATGTGCTGAACCCTTCACTGCACTTTACCCTAACTACAATATGCTGAAGCCTTCACTGCACTTTACCCTAACTACAATATGCTGATCCCTTCACTGCACTTTACCCTAACCACAGTATGCTGAACCCTTCACTGCACTTTACCCTAACCACAATATGCTGAACCCTTCATTGAATTTTTTTCCCTAACCACACTGTACTGAACCCTTCACTGCACTTTGCACTAATCACACTGAGCTGAACTTTCCACTAGACATGTCCGATTCATTTCGGATTGATTCGTAAATTCGGCCGAATTCGTAAAATTCAGGATTCGGATCGATCCTAATTTCCGAATTAAAATAGTGCCGAATCTACCGAATAAATCCGAATTAGTTCGGATTTATTTGCATTTATTCGGTAGATTCGGATAGCCATGGGTTACACTAGTATTGTACAGTATATTAGGTTATATCACTCTGCTATGGGTTACACCTAATATACAGTACATAATACTAGTCTAATCCCACCTAACACTTACCAAAATTCCGAATTTCCAAACCGAACCGAATCGAAGCGAATCAAATGTGCTGAACCTTCCACTGCACTTTACCCTAACTGCAATGTGCAGAACCCTTCACTGCACTTTACCCTAACCACAATATGATGAATCTACCTACCTACCTACCTACCAATGTGCTGAACCTTCCACTGCACTTTACCCTAACTGCAATGTGCAGAACCCTTCACTGCACTTTACCCTAACCACAATATGATGAATCTACCTACCTACCTACCTACCTACCAATGTGCTAAACCTTCCACTGCACTTTACCCTGCAATGTGCAGAACCCTTCACTGCACTTTACCCTAACCACAAGGTACTGAACCTTTCACTGCACTTTACCCTAACCACAGTATGATGAACCTACCACTGCACTTTATTCCTAACTACAATCTGCTGAACCTTTCACTGCACTTTACCCTAACCACTATGTGCTGAACCCTTCACTGCACTTTACCCTAACCACAATATGCTGAACCTACTACTGCACTTTACACTAACCACAATGTACTGAACTCTTCACTGCACTTTACCCTAACCACTATGTGCTGAACCCTTCACTGCATTTTAACCTAACCACTATGTGCTGAACCCGTTACTGTACTCTACCCTAACCATAATATGCAGAACCTACCACTGCACTTTATCCCTAACCACAATGTGCTGAACCCTTTACTGCACTTTACCCTAACCATAATATGCTAAACCTACCACTCAGCTAGATTACGAGTTTTGCATTATGAGTGAAAAAGCATCGTTATGCTTCATAAAGATGCTTTTTCACTAACGGCGCTATTACAAGTCATGTCAGAATAGGTGTAACGCACACCTTTTTGGCCGTCACGCAACGTCAGTACTGCACTTTAAGAAAAGTCATTTTTCAATGGGACTCCCATAGCGCCGGTATTACGAGTTTTGCGGTGAGGCAAAAAAGTGAGAGGTACAGCCTAAAATGACAAGATCCATACTGCCATCTAAAGTCAGTAGTTATGAGTTTTATGCTACAAAGCTGTACCATAAAACTCATAACTAAAGTGTTACAAAGTACACTAACACCCATAAACTTCCTATTAACCCCTAAACCGAGGCCCTCCCGCATTGCAAATACTATAATAAATGTATTAACCCCTAATCTGCTGCTCGCGATATCACCGCCACTTTAAAAAAATATTAACCCCTATTCCGCCACTTCCCGACATCGACGCCACTATAATGAAATTATAAGCCCCTAAACCGCCACCCTCCCGCATCGCAAACACTATTTAAATATTATTAACCCCTAATCTGCTGTCACACCAACGCTATAATAAACCTATTAACCACTAAACCGCAAGCCCCCCACAACAAAATATACTATAATAAACTATTAACCCCTAAACCCCTGGCCTTCCACATCACTACATAAATATATTAACCCCTAACCCTAAGCATAACCCTAACGTAACCCTAAACCTAACACCTCCTAACTTAAATATAATTAAAATAAATCTAAATAAAACTTACAATTATTACCTAAATAATTCCTATTTAAAAATAAATACCTATAAAATAAAACCTAAGCTAGCTAAAATAACTAATAGTTATAATATTATAGCAGTCTTAGGTTTTATTTTTATTTCACAAGTAAGTTTGTATTTATTTTAACTAGGTAGACTAGTTAGTAAATAGTTATTAACTATTTACTAGCTACCTAGTTAGAATAAATACTAATTTACCTTTAAAATAAAACCTAACCTGCCTCACACTAAAACCTAACATTAAAATAAAATGAAATAAATTATAATAAATCAAATACAATTATCTAAATTGCAAAAAAACCCCACTAAATTACACAAAATAAAAAACAAAACTATCAAAAATAAAAATTAATTTCTCCTAATCTAATAGCCCTATACAAATAAAAAAGCACCCCCCCATAATAAAAAAAACCCTAGCCTACACTAAACTGCCAATGTCCCTTAAAAGGGCCTTTTGCAGGGCATTGCTCTTTTACATGTAAAAAAAAATACAAGCAACCCCCCAACAGTAAAATTCACAACCCACCCAACCAAAACCTCTCAAATAAAAATCTATCTAAATAAACCTAAGCTAACCATTGCCCTGAAAAGGGCATTTGGATAGGCATTTAGCTCTTTTACATTGCCCAAACCCTAAGCTAAAAATAAAACTTACCCAATAAACCCTTAAAAAAAACCAATACTAACCCCCGACGATCCACTTACAGTTTTTAAAGACCAGACATCCATCCTCATTGAAGCCGGCAGAAGTCCTCATTGAAGCCGGCAGAAGTCCTCATCGAAGCGGACAGAAGGATTTTTTCCCCTTTAAATCCTACTGGCTGATAGAATTCTATCAGCCAGTAGGATTTAAAGGGGAAAAAATCCTATTGGCTGTTGCAATCAGCCAATAGGATTGAGCTTTCATCCTATTGGCTGATCCAATCAGCCAATAGGATTGAGCTCGCATTCTATTGGCTGATTTGATCAGCCAATAGGATGAAAGCTCAATCCTATTGGCTGATTGCAACAGCCAATAGGATTTTTCCCCTTTAATTCCTATTGGCTGATAGAATTCTATCAGCCAATCGGAATGTAAGGGACGTCATCTTGGATGACGTACCTTAAAGGGAAACTTCATTCTACGTTGACCATCAGAAGAAGAGGATACTCCACACCGGATGTCTTGAAGATGGACCCGCTCCGCGCCGGATGGATGAAGATAGAAGATGCCATCTTGAGGAAGACATCTGCCAGCTTTGATGAGGACTTCGGCCCACTTGGATAAAGACTTCTGCCGCCTGGATGAGGATGGATATCCGGTCTTCGAAAACTGTAAGTGGATTGTCAAGGGTTAATGTTAGGTTTTTTAAAGGGTTTATTGGGTGGGTTTTATTTTTAGCTTAGGGTTTGGGCAGTAAAAGAGCTAAATGCCCTTTTAAGGGCAATGCCCATCTAATGCCCTTTTCAGGGCAATGGTTAGCTTAGGTTTATTTAGTTAGGTTTTTATTTGGGGGGGTTGGTTGTCTGGGTGGTGGGTTTTACTCTTGGGGGGTTGTTGTTTTTTCTTTTTACAGGTAAAAGAGCTGATTTCTTTGGGGCAATGCCCTGCAAAAGGCCCTTTTAAGGGCCATTTGCAGTTTAGTGTAGGTTAGGGTTTTTTATTTTGGGGGGAGCTTTTTTATTTTGATAGGGCTATTAGATTAGGAGGAGTAATTCGTTTTTTTATTTTTGATAACCTGTTTTTTTATTTTGTGTAATTTAGTGTTTATTTTGTTTGTAATTTAGATAAATGTATTTGATTATTTAATTTAATTTATTTTATTGTAATGTTAGCTTTTAGTGTAAGGCAGGTTAGGTTTTATTTTACAGATAACTTTGTATTTATTTTAGCTAGGTAGTTTATTAAATAGTTCATCACTATTTACTAACTATTCTACATAGTTAAAATAAATACAAACTTACCTGTGAAATAAAAATAAAACCTAAGATAGCTACAATGTAACTATTAGTTATTTTATAGCTAGCTTAGGTTTTATTTTACAGGTCAGTTTGTATTTAGTTTCAACTAGGTATTATTTAGTTAATAATTGAAAGTTTTATTTAGATTGATTTTAATTATATTTAAGTTAGGGGTGTTAGGGTTAGGGTTATGCTTAGGGTTAGGGTTACATTAAGGTTAGGGTTCGGTTTAGGGTTAATATATTTATTTAGTGTTAGTAATGTTGGGGGCCAGAGGTTTAGGGGTTAATAACTTTAGTATAGTTGCGGCGACATTGGGGGCAGCAGATTAGAGGTTAATAACTGTAATGTAGGTGGCGGCGATGTTAAGGGCAGCAGATTAGCGGTTAATAACATTATGTAGGTGGTGGTGATGTTGGGGTTGCAGATTAGGGGTTAATAACATTATGTAGGTTGCGGCGATGTCGGGGGCAGCAGATTAAAGGTGTTTAGATGTGGTTTTTATGTTAGGGTGTTAGGTTTAAACATAACTTTTTATTTCCCCATAGACATCAATGGGGCTGCGTTACAAGCTTTTGTTTCCTTGATCACAAGTGCTAGGCTTTTTCTCTTGTAAGGTGTATCCAGTCCACGGATCATCCATTACTTGTGGGATATTCTCATTCCCAACAGGAAGTTGCAAGAGGACACCCACAGCAGAGCTGTAATATAGCTCCTCCCCTAACTGTCATACCCAGTCATTCTCTTGCAACTCTCAACAAACAAGGACGTTGTAGGAGAGAGTGGTTAAATATAGCTAGTTTATTTTCTTCAATCAAAAGTTTGTTATTTTTAAATAGTACCGAAGTTGTGCTATTTTATCTCAGGCAGTAAATAGAAGAAGAATCTGCCTGAGGTTTCTATGATCTTAGCAGGTTGTAACTAAGATTCATTGCTATTCTCACATATGTCTGAGGGGATTACACAGATGAGGTAACTTTATTCTGCTATCAGGTATGTGCAGTTATAATTTTTTCTAGAGATGGAAAACACTAGAAAATGCTGCTGATACCGGATTAATGTAAGTTAAGCCTGAATACAGTGATTTAATAACGACTGGTATCATGCTTACTCCCAGGGGTAATACCCTTATGATATTTACAATATAAAACGTTTGCTGGCATGTTTAATCGTTTTTATATATGCTTTGGTGATAAAACTTTATTGGGGCCTAGTTTTTTCCACATGGCTGGCTTAAATTTTGACTAGAAACAATTTCCACTGTTGTAGTATAAAAGTTACAGTTGGTGCAGTTAAAATTACAAACTGTGACATCCAGCTTCCCTCAAAGGCCCTCTGAATGCTATAGGACATCTCTAAAGGGCCCAAAGGCTTTCCAAAGTCATTTATTGGGGAAGGTAGGGCCACAGCTTGCTGTGGCAGTTGGTTGTGACTGTTAAAAAACGTCTATTTAATTTTTTTGATCCGTTTTTTGAACTAAGGGGTTAATCATCCATTTGCAAGTGGGTGCAATGCTCTGTTAGCCTATTATACACACTGTAAAAATTTCGTTTGATTTACTGCATTTTTTCACTGTTTTTCAAATTCTGACAAAATTTGTTTCTCTTAAAGGCACAGTACCGTTTTTTATATTTGCTTGTTAACTTGATTTAAAGTGTTTTCCAAGCTTGCTAGTCTCATTACTATTCTGTATAAACATGTCTGACATAGAAGAAACTCCTTGTTTATTATGTTTAAAAGCCATGGTGGAACCCCCTCTTAGAATGTGTACCAAATGTACAGATTTCATTTTATGCAATAAAGATCATTTTCTGTCTTTAAAAAATGTATCACCAGAGGAATCTGACAAGGGGGAAGTTATGCCGACTAACTTTCCCCACGTGCCAGACCCTTTGACTCCCGCTTAAGGGACTCACGCTCAAATGGCGCCAAGTACATCTAGGGCGCCCATAGCGTTTACTTTACAAGACATGGCGGCAGTCATGGATAATACACTGTCAGCGGTATTAGCCAGACTACCTGAACTTAGAGGTAGGCGAGATAGCTCTGGGGTGAGACAAAATGCAGAGCATACTGACGCTTTAAGAACCATGTCTGATACTGCCTCACAATATGCAGAAGCTGAGGAAAGAGAGCTTCAGTCAGTGGGTGATGTTAATGACTCAGGAAAGATACCTGATTCTAATATTTCTACATTTAAATTTAAGCTTAAACACCTCCGCGTGTTGCTTAGGGAGGTTTTAGCTGCTCTGAATGACTGTGATACCATTGCAGTGCCAGAGAAATTGTGTAGACTGGATAAATACTTTGCAGTGCCGGTGTGTACTGATGTTTTTCCAAATACCTAAAAGGTTTACAGAAATTATTAATAAGGAATGGGATAGACCAGGTGTGCCGTTCTCTTCCCCTCCTATTTTTAGAAAAATGTTTCCAATAGACGCCACCACATGGGACTTATGGCAGACAGTCCCTAAGATGGAGGGAGCAGTTTCTACTCTAGTAAAGCGTACTACTATCCCTGTCGAGGACAGTTGTGCTTTTTTTTTTTTTTGATCCAATGGATAAAAATTTAGAGGTTACCTTAAGAAAATATTTATTCAACAAGGTTTTATCCTACAGCCCCTTGCATGCATTGCCCCTGTCACTGCTGATGCGGCGTACTGGTTTGAGTCTCTGGAAGAGGCTTTACAGGTAGCGACTCCATTGAATGACATACTTGGCAAACTTAGAGCACTTAAGCTAGCCAATTCTTTTTTTCTGATGCCATTGTTCATTTGACTAAACTAACGGCTAAGAATTCTGGTTTTGCTATACAGGCACGCAGAGCTCTATGGCTTAGATCATGGTCAGCTGACGTGACTTCAAAATCTAAGCTACTTAACATTCCCTTCAAGGGGCAGACCCTATTCTGGCCTGGTTGAAGGAGATTATTGCTGATATCACTGGAGGAAAAGGTCATGCCCTTCCTCAGGACAGGTCCAAATCTAGGGCCAAACAGTCTAATTTTCGTGCCTTTCAAAACTTCAAGGCAGGTGCGGCATCAACTTCCTCTAATAATAAACAAGAGGGAACGTTTGCTCAATCCAAGACGGTCTGGAGACCAAACCTGACATGGGAAAAAGGTAAGCAGGTAAAAAAGCCTGCTGCTGACTCTAAGACAGCATGAAGGAACGGCCCCCTATCCGGGAACGGATCTAGTAGGGGGCAGGCTTTCACTCTTTGCCCAGGCGTGGGCAAGAGATGTTCAGGATCCCTGGGCGTTGGAAATTATATCCCAGGGATATCTTCTGGACTTCAAAGCTTCCCCCCCAAAAGGGAGATTTCACCTTTCACAATTATCTGCACACCAGATAAAGAGAGAGGCATTCTTACACTGTGTACGAGTCCTCCTAGTTATGGGAGTGATCCATCCAGTTCCAAAGGAGGAACAGGGACAGGGTTTTTACTCAAATCTGTTTGTGGTTTCTCAGGTTTGCCTTTTAAGACAGGCATTACCAGTTGTAGCTCTTCCCTTGGGATTAGCTACAGCCCCAAGAATCTTTACAAAGGTTCTAGGGTCACTTATGGCGGTCCTAAGGCCGCGGGGCATAGCAGTAGCCCCTTATTTAGATGACATCCTGATACAGGCGTCAAACTTCCAAATTGCCAAGTCTCATACGGACGTAGTACTGGTTCTTCATTCCATTCCGCGCCCTTCGGTTGTTTAGTGTATGGAAGTAATCAGCTTAATGGTAGCGGCAATGGACATAGTGCCGTTTGCACGCTTACATCTCAGACCGCTGCAACTATGCATGCTCAGTCAGTGGAGCAGGGATTACACAGATTTGTCCCCTCAACTGAATCTGGACCAAGAGACCAGGGATTCTCTTCTCTGGTGGCTATCTCGGGTCCATCTGTCCAAAGGTATGACCTTTCGCAGGCCAGATTGGACAATTGTTACGACAGATGCCAGCCTTCTAGGTTGGGGTGCAGTCTAGAACTCCCTGAAGGCTCAGGGATCGTGGACTCAGGAGGAGTCTCTCCTTCCATTAAATATTCTGGAACTAAGAGCGATATTCAAGGCTCTTCAGGCTTGGCCTCAGTTAGCAACTCTGAGGTACATCAGATTTCAGTCGGACAACATCACGACTGTAGCTTACATCAACCATCAAGGGGGAACGAGAAGTTCCCTAGAGATGTTAGAAGTTTAAAAAATAATTCTCTGGGCAGAGATTCACTCTTGCCACCTATCAGCTATCCATATCCCAGGTGTAGAGCACTGGGAGGCGGATTTTCTAAGTTGTCAGACTTTTCATCCGGGAGAGTGGGAACTCCATCCGGAGGCATTTGCACAACTGATTCATTGTTGGGGCAAACCAGAACTGGATCTCATGGCGTCTCGCCAGAAAGCCAAGCTTCCGTGTTACGGATCCAGGTCCAGGGATCCCAAGGCGACACTGATAGATGCTCTAGCAGCGCCCTGGTCTTTCAACCTGGCTTATGTGTTTTCACTGTTTCCTCTGCTCCCTCGACTGATTGCCAAGATCAAGCAGGAGAGATCATTGGTGATTCTGATAGCACCTGCGTGGCCACGCAGGACCTGGTATGCAGATCTAGTGGACATGTCATCCTTTCCACCATGGTCTCTGCCTCTGAAACAGGATCTTCTACTTCAGGGTCCTTTCAACCATCCAAATCTAATTTCTCTGAGGCTGACTGCCTGGAGATTGAACGCTTGATTTTATCAAAGCGTGGCTTCTCCGAGTCAGTTATTGATACCTTAAGACAGGCACGAAAGCCTGTCACCAGGAAAATTTACCATAAGGTATGGCGTAGATATCTTTATTGGTGTGAATCCAAGGGTTACTCATGGAGTAAGGTCAGGATTGCTAGGATATTATCTTTTCTCCAAGAAGGTTTGGAAAAAGGATTGTCAGCTAGTTAAGCGTCTGGCAGATGTTCCAGACATTCAGGCATTTTGTCAGGCTTTAGTTAGAATCAAGCATGTGTTTAAACCTGTTGCTCCACCATGGAGCTTAAACTTGGTTCTTAAGGTTCTTCAAGGAGTTCCGTTTGAACCTCTTCATTCCATAGATATCAAGCTTTTATCTTAGAAAGTTCTTTTTTTGGTAGCTATTTCCTCGGCTCGTAGAGTCTCTGAGCTATCTGCCTTACAATGTGATTCTCCTTATCTGATTTTTCATACGGATAAGGTAGTCCTGCGTACCAAACCTGGGTTCTTACCTAAGGTGGTATCTAACAAGAATATCAATCAAGAGATTGTTGTTCCATCCTTGTGTTACACAATTTGGACGTGGTCCGTGCTTTAAAGTTTTACTTACAAGCTACTAAAGATTTTCGTCAAACATCTGCTTTGTTTGTTGTCTACTCTGGACAGAAGAGAGGTCAAAAGGCTTCGGCAACCTCTTTTTCTTTTTGACTAAGAAGCTTAATCTGCTTAGCCTATGAGACTGCTGGATAGCAACCTCCTGAAAGGATTACAGCTCATTCCACTAGAGCTGTGGCTTCCACTTGGGCCTTTAAAAATGAGGCTTCTTTTGATCAGATTTGCAAGGCAACGACTTGGTCTTCGCTTCATATTTTTTCAAAATTTTACAAATTTGATACTTTTGCTTCTTCGGAGGCTATATTTGGGAGAAAGGTTTTATGGGCAGTGGTTCCTTCCATTTAAGTTCCTGCCTTGTCCCTCCCTTCATCCGTGTACGTTAGCTTTGGTATTGGTATCCCACAAGTAATGGATGATCCGTGGACTGGATACACCTTACAAGAGAAAACACAATTTATGCTTACCTGATAAATTTATTTCTCTTGTGGTGTATCCAGTCCACGGCCCGCCCTGTCATTTTAAGGCAGGTAATTTTTAAATTTAAACTACAGTAACCACTGCACCCTATGGTTCCTCCTTTCTCGGCTTGTTTTCGGTCAAATGACTGGCTATGACAGTTAGGGGAGGAGCTATATTACAGCTCTGCTGTGGGTGTCCTCTTGCAACTTCCTGTTGGGAATGAGAATATCCCATAAGTAATGGATGATCCGTGGACTGGATACACCACAAGATAAATAAATTTATCAGGTAAGCATAAATTGTGTTTTTTTTACCGGCTCTCCCCATTGATGTCTATGGGGAAATCGTGCACGAGCACGTCAAAGCAGCGCTTGTATTTGGGTGAAGCATGGAGCTCAACGCCACCATATCTCCTGCGCAAGCCTGCTTTTTGTAAACTTGCAATAGCAGCGCTTTAGGGAGGTTAAATACTGCCACTTTGTGGTGCTCGTTAATTTCCCTATAGCACTCAAAACTCGTAATCTGGCTGACCGATTTTTACCCTAACCACTATGTGCAGAACCCTTCACTGCACTTTAACCTAACTACAATCTACTGAACCATTCATTGCACTTTACACTAACCAGACTGTACTGAACCCATCACTGCACTTTAAATTAACCACACTGTACTGAACCCTTCACTGCACTTTACACTAACCACACTGTACTGAACCCTTCACTGCACTTTACCCTAACCACACTGTACTGAACCCTTCACTGCACTTTACACTAACCACACTGAGCTGAACCTTCCACTGCACTTTACCCTAACCACAATATGCTGAACCTACCACTTCACTTTATCCCTAACCACAATGTGCAGAACCTACTACTGCACTTTATCCATAACCACAATGTGCTGAACCGTTCACTGCACTTTACCCTAACCACTATGTGCCGAACCCTTCACTGCACTTTACCCTAACCACAATATGCTGAACCGTTCACTGCACTTTACCCTAAAAACTATGTGCCAAACCCTTCACTGCACTTTACCCTAACCACAATATGCTGAACCTACCACTGCACTTTACCCTAAAAATGTTATCTATATGGCCCACATGAACTAGCAGTCTCCTGTTGTGAAATGTAAATAAAGAAGCAGGTGATAAGAGGCTGTCTGTAGGGGCTTAGAAACAGGCAGAAATTTAGAGGTTTAAATGTTATAAAGTATATTAAAGGGATAGTAAACCCTAAAAAAAAGTTTTGCATTTTTAAAAACATTGTATCCAGTTTATCAAATAAGCAAATAAGATGTATTAGCTCATCTTTACTGTTTACCTGTAAATTGCTGCTGAAATAATTGATTATGCCAAACCCAACTTTTTTATAATCATGCAGACAAATTGCCGAGTTCTACCTAGGTAGAAGAGTAATGGCGTCCTGCATGCGCATTAACAACTGTTTTAGAGCAACGCATGTGAAAAGCTCACTTCTTTCCTCCACTGTTAGCTGCCGTGTCATCAATCCCTCGCCGGATGCGTTAAATATGAAAATCAAATATGGAGTACTGTCAGTTACATCTCCATTGCGCATGCGAATGCCCAGAATTAAGAATGTGCATGGGAAAACTGCTTCATTTATATTCAAATATATGCACCAGTGCTGAAAAGCGATTGGCTAATAGATTTCAATGCAAGAACAGTGAATCCAGCCCTCTATTTGGGGCTGTCTCAGGAACCGCTTTATACAGAAATTAAAATATACATTTTATAAATATGCAAGCTTCGTTTCTAAGTACATTTATATGTTTTTAAAAGTATATAAGTTGAACTTTCTGATTATGTAATTTTTTATTTCTTGAAACATGGAAAGATTTCTAACCCTTTAATATATGTTGGCTGTGCAAAGCTGGGGAATGGGAGGTATCTTTTTAAACAATAACAATAACAATTTTAGTGTTGACTGTCCCTTTAAATATTCTAGAGCGATAAGGTCAGCCATTATTGGGACTTCAGGGGAAAGCCACTGATATTGTATTTGAGGTGCAGTGGTTTGAGACAGTGATATTAGGGCATTTTGCCACTGGATGGCTATGGGACAGTAGTAGTCTTAGCTAATCAGTACTGGGGGGTCATGGCTGGGTTTTATAAGCTATAACTCTGTTATTTCTGCAACATAGGTACACATATTATATTCCCTGGCTGCTGGTCATGGTGATCAGTTGTCTGGTGCATCTATTATTTAGTGACCAGTATATAGCACATAGGTTATTAGTGGAGTAAATATGATCCAGTAGAAATCATCAAGTAACAATGATAAATCTAGTGGCACAACACTTTATCTGCATTTTTGTTTACTAATTCTGACAGTGGGCAATCTAATAGTCCAAATATGCTCCTTTTCAAACTTTTTTGTTGCATCTAAAAGACGGTATGTAATAATGTATCAGAATTATTTTTTTAATTTGTTTGTTTTTTCCTGTTCCAGTATTGGATGTGTATATTATTTTCATGTCAGATTTAGGGAGGCTTGTCTCTTTCCATCACTTTGTTTCTTGGAGTTGTTCTTGTCACAAAAAAAGATTATTTTTAAGATTTGTCATATATGATAACAAAAAACAACTTTTAAGTACAATCTCTTTAAAACTTCTAAAAATGTATACTAATTTCAAATTCTCTTGTTTTGATACTGAGTGCCACTCGTTTTATTATACCAAAATATAGCCAAATGTATTATTTTTATTATTATTATTAATTAATTGTTTTTCATGATTCAGATAGAGCATGCAATTTTAAGCAACTTTCTAATTTACTCCTATTATCAATTTTTCTTTGTTCTCTTGCTATCTTTATTTTAAAATTAAGGCATCTAACTAAGGAGCCAGCCAATTTTTGGTTCAGACCCATGGAGAGCACTTTTTTTTATTGGTGGGTGAATGTATCCACCAATCAGCAAGAACAACCCAGGTTGTTCGACAAAAATGGGCCGGCTTGTTAAACTTACATTCTTGCTTTTCAAATAATGATACAGAGAGAATGAAGAAAATTTGATAATAGGAGTAAATTAGAAAGTTGCTTAAAACTGCATGCTCTGTCTGAATCACGAAAGAAAAAAATGTGGGTTCAGGGTCCTTTAACATGAATTTAAAGGGACAGTCAACCATATAATTGTTATTGTTTTAAAAGATAGATAATCCCTTTATTACTCATTTCCCAGTTTTGCATAACCAACACAGTTATATTAATATACTTTTTACCTCTGTGATTACCTTGTATCTAACAACCTTCTTCCAGCCCACTGATCACATGACTGTGACTGTTTATTATCTATTGTCTTAAATTTAGCATTGTATTGTGCTAGATCTTAAATAACTTTCTGTGCCTGAACACAGTGTTATCTATATAGCCCACGTGTACTGTCTGTCTTTGTGTTGAAAAGAGATTTAAAAAGCATGTGATAAGAGGCAGCCCTCAAAGGCTTAGAAATTAGCATATGAGCCTACCTATGTTTAGTTTAAACTAAGAATACCAAGAGAAAAAAGTAAATTTGATGATGAAAGTAAATTGGAAAGTCGATTAAAATTAAAAGTCCTATCTGAATAATGAAAGTTTAATTTATACTAGACTGTCCCTTTAACATAAGCTATGCATGAGTGTGGCAGTGTATACATAAGTGAATTAAATACATTATACGTTTTGGGACGTGACAGTTCATAGGGCATTGCATATTTTTATGAAGAGGAAAAAGCACTAGACTACATGTATGAAATGCACCTGTGTGTGTTTCAGATCAGCTATGTGCTCCTGATTTATGGGAACATTTTAAAAGGAAGCAGCACTTTCACAGTATGAAGAATGTACTATTTTATTTGTATTCACATAATGGATTTCCATGTAGCATATTTCAGCAGATAAGGTTAATACAATATTGGCTCAGTCAATATGCCAGAGTCATCTGCAGTGCTGACATACTATAACGCTAAGCTTTCAAAGGAGGTTGCTTACCTTCACGTACAGCAGAAGGTCGCACACAGATTCAAAGAAAAGCTGGGTTATGAATAGTACAAAGTGTTTTGCCTTAGGCAGAATGACAGATGTGAAAATATCACCTAACACACTAATAAACCGGTATTAGAG
This sequence comes from Bombina bombina, assembly GCF_027579735.1. NCBI lineage: Eukaryota > Metazoa > Chordata > Amphibia > Anura > Bombinatoridae > Bombina > Bombina bombina. Next base: position 325,518,445 of record NC_069500.1, on the reverse strand, counting down.
TAACATCTCTATGTTACTGCTTATGAATATGCAATATATTGTTGTGTAGCTGAAAGATCAAATCACACAGAGTACTGTTTTATTATAGAGTCAATGTTAAAGCACATTCCTACATGATAAAAGTATAAAAGGTCCCTAGGAGCATTTTCTTTCTTTGAAAAGAAGAGTTTCTTCCGCACCCTCCTATCCTCTCCATTCATTCTGGGTCACTAGTAATTTGAACCTTGGACCATTCTACCAGGCACACGCTTGGCTTGCAGGCTTTTGTTATGCAGATGGTGCAGGCCTGGGAAGGTTTTTTTTTTTATAGACACAAAGGGAGGGGGGTGGTGGGGTGAATAAAGGAGGGATGGTGCTGAAGCCCTTGATTAAACGTCACAGAATGAAATGAGACAAAACAAAAGCCTAGACTTATCCACACACACACTGACTACCCTCCCTCACTCTATGCTAAGCTTTTGCTATCCAATCCCCTACTAGGGGAGGTATAAGTGAACTGCTTGATTCTATTTCTTTTCCCTTCATTATTATTATTATTTTTATGCCAGCTTTAAAACTCAGGAGCAGAAGCTGTGGCTTTTGGTAGACCTTAGTCTGACAACTGCCCTAAAGCAAGGGGAGGGGTAAAACAAGCCCCTCCTCTCCATCACCAGCGGATTCTCTCTTTCAGCATTTGGACAGCTCCTGAAATCTCCAGGCTGAGCTGTTAAGGGCAGAGGAAAGAGTAGCTGCTTCTATTTCCTCCCTTGATTATGGCAAGTGTCCAGCAAGGGGAAAAGCAGCTCTTCGAGAAGTTTTGGAAAGGAACTTCTAAAGCTGTGGCCACTCCTCGAAGGGAGAGTATTATTGTTACCAGCATCACGTCCAGAAAACCGCTACCAAGGTAGGACAACTATATTGTGACGGGGTGGGATGCATGAGGACAGACAATATTGCCCTTTAGGTGTACATTAACTTTTAATATTGTTTAAGTCAAAAGCATTGAGCCTTGAATAATTTAGTTAAATTGAGGCAACTATTACATTTGATAATTTATGTTCACCATCAGCCTAAAATGAATTGTTTGTTAAATGTAGTGGAGGGGATTATTTTGTCCAATTCAACCGTCTCTTGACAGTTTGACCAACAAAGACAGCACATTGTATGCATTTGAAGTCTTCTCTGGCAGCCAAGGGGTTAATGGCACTGGACACTGGAACAAAAAATGCTGTATTTTTCATATTTATATTGGTATACGTGACTTCTGCTGTTATTGATTTGTTTCAAACAACCCATCCTTTCTCTATGCCCAATTTCTTTGTACTGCACGTCTCCCTTTATGCTGCTGAATGCTTAGCACTATCTGCCCAGTCCTGTGCTAGAATACAATGCGGTAGGCTCCTGCACTGTACCCTTAGCAGGAACAACATACATTTTTATTTAATACACAAAGCGCATTTTATACATTGTTTTGAGCTACTTCTTCAAGGGCTTATTCTCTTAGAGTTCATACCCATCATATTTTATGAATGTGACCTAATAATATAGTTGTGGTGGAATGAAGATCGTGTTGAGTTACACAAGGGTGGACTTGGATGCATGACTAGATGTTTTCCTGACAGGGGTCAGTCATTATGTGCAAAACTCTAATTGACTAGGTAAAGCCATTCTATGTAAAGCAAAGGTTTCACTGAAATATTATTTTTATTCCCAAGCAAGTGTTGTCCACATTTAAAATATATTTAACCTTAATGAAAGTTAATGATAAACAAAAGTAGTGGGACCAATGTTTGATTGCTTAAGATACCTATCTGAGTTAGTTTTACTGGACATAAAGTAATTATTTATAGGGTATATTATTATTATGGCTTTTTTTCAGCAGTCATTACTTTTCCTCTGTCTTGGACATTAAAAGGCAAATTCGTTTGCGACACACTCTTCAGTTTTATTTCTCAGCTTTTGAAAGCAATACCTATCATGCAAGAACTGTGCATCATGAATGTGTCATTATGATATCATGTAAAGTAAGATAAAATAGCTTACAAGATAGTGATCTTCTAGTTCTTTACAGCAGCACATTTTAATATTTAAGCAGTTCCTAAATTGGTCAATATTGGATTTAATATTAATTTGCAGAAAGAGCAATGTTTGTGCTATTTTGGTTAAAATAACGTAATGTTACTGTGTTTCTTATAGAAAACGTTATAGGTGGTAATTTATTTTAATTAATTGTATTTTTGTCATGTGTGACTGTTTGGTACTGATCAGTGCAGCCACTTGGTTGAATACGAGAGCAATGCAACATTTTATAGACTTTGTATATTGTGTAGTATACATATCTGTACCATTAGTGTCAACGATCTGTTAATTTCTGGATCTATCTCTATCTATAGACATTTCTTACTGTAGTCGTAATGCTCCAATTAACAAAATGCATCATACAGCATTTTTATACTAGAGTTATTGACCTCTGTGGCAAGAAATGCATTGTGTCACAACCACACAAAAACATCATATTCAAGTGTTTTGTTTTATACCCTTTATGTTGGTATTAACTGGCACCTATAAGATCCCATTTATTTATCATATAACTAGGTTTTGCAAATATTTGTCAATCTGAGTTTTTTTCTGTATTTTAGAACAAGTTTTGAAGTAAATTACTTGCAGACATTTAAGTAGTTGAAACAGACACAATTACAGAAAATAAATTCAATGTAACAAAATATGTTTCATAATCAGAAATATTTGCTAATGTATCAATTCCACAGAGTTAAAAAAGAAAGACTGGACAATTGCTTGAGAATGAACAATCCAATTGGACCATTGTTACCATTATCAGCGGCTATTAGACAGCATATGTCATTGGTCTGGCACAGGGGACATATAATTATGTACTTTAAGAAGGGACTTAAAGGGACTTTAAAGTTTATATATATATATATATATATATATATATATATATATATATATATATATATATATATATATATACATAGTTCATATAATCAAATAAGTACTAAATTGAGAAAAAAAAAAGCATACAAAATGGGTGACATAAAACATTTAACTCTGACACTTTATTAATGATTTGTTTAAAAAAATGAAAACTCTGGTTGATATATTCTTATTTGTCTTAATTGTATCCAACAGGGCTAGCTGTAAATGAGTTTGACCACTGCTCTATACAATATCTGCCTAGTATGTAGCTAGTTTAGGCAATTTGTAGCACATGAAGGAAACCTAGGTTACATGGTTTTTCAGCCACTCTTAGGAGTGTAGGACAAACAGTTGTTACACAAAGCAAGTTGTGTTTTTTTGTTGTTGTTGGTTTTTCTTTCTATAGGAGACACACAAATAAATAATGAATGTAAACATTAGGAAGCTTTTTTTTAACCATCAGTATTTAAATATTTTATATTAGAATATCAGAATGTTTCATATCTCTTTAAGTAGGGCTGTAACTGATCACTGCTGCACAGCTTAGTTTGCACCCAAGAACTGTGACTACAGATCAATCTTTGAATGACCTTTTTATTTCTTAACATTAGAAAATGTAATTATATACTTCACTTCCAGTAAGTCCTGCACATTCAGTTATGTGATTACATTGCTGATTAGATAGACCTTACAGTTGGCTGAAGTCCAAATGACAGCTTGTTTGTCCCACCAATAAGGCTGGAGTGAAGACTTGTCTGTGTACACTGCTCATCAAAGAGGTTCTCGTTTTTAAGGAAGACAGACTGAGTATGAACAAGAGGCTATGATTTGAAAATGTAGGGTTGGAAAATAATATATATATATATATTTTTGTGAAATGAGCATTTTATAGGAAGAGTCAACCATAATGTAGTATAAGGAAAATTTGCATAAACTCAGAAATGCCTAGTTATAATATTCAATTAAACTAACAAATATTTACATAATTCTGGGTATTCTGATTATTTCTGTCTATCTCTCTCTCTTTATATCTGTCACCAGTAAATACTTGTTGAGTTTTGCATGACAAGTATTACATTTAAAATGTAAGCATTTGCACAGTATATTGTATATAAGCATAGATATACAATATATAAAAATAGACTAAACACATAAAATGGAAATTGCTGTAGTTGAGTTGGAATACAGAGATGGTACCCCAAGAAGGTTTTTGAAGGAACAAAAGTGTTAGTTTGCAGCTTTTGCTGTTTCAGCATTTATCCAGCGTGCTTTGCCAATTTAGGGGTTGTTAGCACACAAACATATGAAATAACCAGTTATTCTCTATAATCAGGTCAAGTCTTGCAGGGAACCATAAAGGGACAGTAAACATTGGAAACAATTTTTTCACTACATGCAGAATTATGTATCATAATCTGAATTCCCTGTAAGGCCCAGCAGAAAGATAGTTAATTAGGGAACAGCACCCTGCATTTAGCAAATATGACACAATTTAGACCGCAAGGTATGGGTCCCTTATTAAAGGATTACTTTCTGTTATAATTTTTAAGCCAAACAATTAACATATTAAAGTTAATAAACATTAATTAAAACCTACTGACCTATATTTTCTCCAAAACGAAGTTTCATAACGTTCTAAAAGTTATATCTTTTATTCACCGATGATGTCACGTTATCCTGCCCACTATTTTCAGCACTGCATGTTCAAAATACTTAAACCAATGAAATTGTGTTTAAAGCGCCATTTTGAAGCCTAGGTATTGTAAACGGATTGGTACAGAGCAAAGGATACCCGCAGAGTGGGTATGGAAAACAATTAAATTTGCAGACAAGATTTCTGATATACGGTAGAGATATGTTAATGAAATGCTATTGATAAAAAGCGTATTTGGGGTAGTTAGTTAGTAACAGGCATAGAAAATATTTACTTACAGTGGCCCTTTAACTGTTTCACTGATTGGCTGCTCACAAAATGTGGTCTTAGAAGGAACACTGATCATAAAGATAGCCAAACCTTTTAAAAATCATTTCAGTGTATACACGTATCCAGACATAATTGTTGTTATCGTTCCATTATAGCCATCCTCTTCAGCACTGCAGTTTTTTAAAGTGTCACGATCTTGCTGTCTAATCACAGCTTGCCTGATCATGCTGTTTAACTTAAAGGGACAGTCTACTTGATTTTTATTGTTATTGTTTAAAAAGTTAGATAATGCCTTTACTGCCCATTAAAAGGCTTTGCATATCTAACATTGTTAAATTAATATACTTTATAACTTCTAAGTTTGCTTGTTTCTAAGAATCTACAGGCTGCCTCTAATCTCTGTGCTTTTTTAGCTTTTACAATCTTGCACAACAGCCAGACAGTGCTAGTTCATATGTGCCATATAGATAACTGTGCTCAGTTGCGTGGAGAATAATAATGGTTTCACACCCTCCAGCACTAATTGGCTAAAGTGCAAGATTGCATACAGCTAAACAAATAAACTAAGGTAAGGGCTGTCTGCAGGGGCTTAGCTATAGATAATCATAGGTAAAATGTATCAATGTAACAGTGTTGGTTATGCAAAACTGTGTAGTGGATAATAAAGGGATTATCTATCTTTATAAACAGAACAATTTTCAAGTAGACTGTCCCTTTAATGTAGTGCTGCGCACCAGTTTTGGGTAAAGCACTTGACAGCTGCAGAATTATGAAACATTATTTCCAACATTTTCTGTACTTTTAAGCATAATGTGTCTTTTTCATGAAAAATAGATACAAATAAACCATATAAAATCATATTAGCAGAACATTAACTCATTTGCTTGCCTTTGTATGCTGTAAGATTTGCTTTTGTGTATGCAATGTACACTCATATTGCTTTATTTATAAAATACAATGTATAGTCATATCATGGCAGAATACTCAATTACAATGTCTATAAAGTCAAATCTTTAATAAAGGGTTAATTTTTGGCATCTCGTTATTGTGAGCTACAATGAATACATTGCACAAATGTTACTAAAATAAGAAATAGCATTCTGTTAGCATTACAGTAGGGAGAGTAATTAAATTTCCTAAAGACTTGTATTGTAGTTACTGATTTTTCATGAGATGATTCTCTAAAGTAAAAGGGGCGGCTGAAAAAAAGAAGAATTGTGAAGCAAATATTTGAACATTTTTCTCATTAGCTTTTCAGATCTCTAATCCTTTAGCAGGATGAACTTGAAAAGTATAAGAGACTTATCCAAGCTTAAAAAATAGCTTACATGTCAGGGCAATGTTATTATAATATAGAATTTTTTGGATCACTTAAAGAAGAATGCAAATTAAGATTTTTTTTATATATATATATATATATATATATATATATATATATATATATATATATATATATATATATATAATGTATTCATGTAGAAATAGGTGCACTCCCACTAACAAGCAATCTTCATATGCTAGGGTTCTAGGAGTAGTAAATAGAGCTGATAGACAAAGCACTCTCTGGTCTTATCAAGTGTACTACAACACAATGTTATTTAAAGTGATGTTTCAGGGTATTCACTCCTTCATCAGACCAACCTTGGGGTCCATCAGCTCTCTCTCTCCCAGAGTTCTCGAGCCCTGGGTTAAAGGAATAGAAAACTGCAATATTTTCTTTCATGATTTGGATATAGATCATACAATTTAAAAAAAACTTTCCAATTTACTTCATTCTATTGTTAGCCTTTGCTGAAGGAACAGCGGTGCATTACTGGCAGCTAGCTGAACACATCCGGTTAGCCAATCACAAGAGACAAATGTGGTCAGGCACCAATCAGCAGCCAGCTCCCACTAGTGTAGAATATGTGCGTATTCTTTTTCAACAAGGGATACCAAGAGAATGAAGCACATTTGAAAATAGAAATTAATTTAAAAGTGTCTTAAAACTACACGCGCTGTCTGAATCATGCAAGTTTAATTTTGACTTTACTATCCCTTCAAGTGAAAAAACTCCCTTCAAACATAATAGTTGTTATAATCAATGCTGAATTAGCTGCTTAAAGGGACAGTATACTGTAAATTAGTTTTTCCCTTAATGTGTTTACAATTGCTTTTTTTACCAAATGCAGAGTAAAAAATGTATGAAAACTAGCTTTTTAAGGCTTATTTGTGTATATTAAAGCTCTGATTTTGTGTTTTGAAGCCACAACCTAATAAAATGGGTTGAGCTTGTAGGTATAATTAGATCTCATTACTGTATCACATTGTGCACATATACCTGCTTCTTTATCTTATATCTGTCCTTAAAACAATCACCAGTACTTTGAGAGAACAATGGAAAATCAACATTTTATTACCTTATCTCTGCTATATCGCACTGGGAGTGAAATTTCTTCTGCTGGCTGTGTTTACAAAGCTCATCTATAGCTGGTACGCGCGGCCACAAACTTTCAGAATAGGTGGGGATACCACATGCTAAATCAACAATTTCAAATGCCAATATAAGGGTAAAGGAGCTACTTGTAAACAATTTAATACACTCCAGTAGGTAAAGTGGATCATTGGGAACAAATTAAAGGGGAGAAAAGTTTTGAGTAAACTGTCCCTTTAATTTTACTGAACTCAGATATTTTGATTTTATGTGAAGTTGCAGAAACCCTATTAAAAAATGTTCTTTAAAGGCCTGTTTGTAATAAGTTTCACATTAATCCAATCTAAATATAAATAACCACATAACACACACACTTGCATGTAACTATGTATTTAAGGCCCACAAATGGGTTAAATACATAGTTAAATTTTACTCCAAAGCTGTAATGCATTGCAACTTATGAACTGGAAACTACTTGGCAGTGCACATGTGTGGTTGATTATCTATATGTTTAGCTGCTTTTGTGGGAGCTTATATATAACATGCAAGCATTTGTCAACTTATAAAGCACTCTATCACATAATATCACTTTATTATTGCATGGCAAACTCTAATGAAGGATGCTTCACAAGTGTGCAAGGCCTCCCCCTGCTCTGGCACAAACAATTGCACTAGAGCAGGGGATGTCTATAACCCCAAACGAGCGAGTGTCAGGGTGATTTATCTTGCCACCTTTGAGGTTGCAGAGAGGAATAAAAAGTGGTAGCAACCAATCAGCAAGTGCTACCCAGTGTACTGAAACAAAAACGTTGTTTTTTTTTATTCCTGCTTTTTCAAATAAAGATGCAAAGAAAAATTGATAACCAGATTAAATTAGAAAGTTGCTTAAAATTGCATTCTCTATCTGAATTATGAAAGAAAACATTTGGGTTTCATATCCCTTTTATCATAAGATATGCAATACACTGGCCATCTGTTCTTTCTGATATATGTCAACAAAATAGTGGGTAAAACAAAAATCACAATTGTTTTGTCAGACACAGATTAATGTGTGTGTGTGTGTTTAGTTTTCTTCTGTTTTCTGAAATGTAAGAAAATAGCTAACATAACACAAAGGGCTATCAAAAAGGAAAGACTCAGGTGTAAGATATGTATGAAAACACTAACAGAAATTTACAATGTGTTTCTTTAGAGATGTTATAATTAATGCACATGATGCCAGAATAAAAGTACAGTTTGATACTGATATATCTCTTGAGAACTTGCCCTGTTGCCAATACTGGGAAACTGCTACTGATTTTGAGTATCCAATGCAAGAATAATTCTGGGCTAGATATGTAAATTAGGCACAGAGAGTGGTTTGTGAGAAACACACTTTTGTTTTGGAAAGCATTGCTGACCTTATTTTCTGCTCATATGATTTAACATGGAAGATGTCTCAGCTTATACTCATGTTTTATAAAACATAATACTTGTTGCTACATAACAATAACAGGAGGGAGAAAAATATTAAAAGACCAAATCTGTCAGTAACATTACTGATATATTTTGTTGGATGATAGAACTTTCTAACAATTTGGTAAGCTGTTAAATAAGTTAACACAGATGTTGCTGCAATAACTAATTAAAGCCAATGGGAAATACTCCTGGTGTAGGCTTACTGATCAGCCTCAGAGCTTGGGTAAGAAGCAATATGTTACATTATTATCAAGTGAAATCTGTGGACTAAGCCTTTATAATGAGTAGGGAGGTAGTGATATTTTATGTAGATATTGGCTTTCTTTCTTCTGTTACCCCATGTATGAATGAAATACACCTTAGCTGCTTAAACAGTTACTGTTTCACTCTGTGTTTAGTGTAATTCTCTATTATATATATATTTATTTATAATAATTTGCCACATTGATTAAGAAAATGCCCATAAAGTCATTTTTCCTTCCTGGTAAATAAATGGAAATTGTTAGTCGGAGATGCATTATTAAACATCTATAGACTAACACCAAAAAAACCAAAGCAACAAACAATCTGAAAGACAGACGTACACAAGTAGATTCCAGTTTGTGTTTCCCTTAGGCAGGACCATCTGGACTGTAGTCATTTTGCTACAAGCTGTGGGCTCTTATTGTTCCTGGTATCCAATTTCAGCAACGCATAAGGACAATGGTTGTCTGCCTCTATGATAAAAAACATATCTTAATGTTTCTGCTGCTGTTAAAACCTGATTCCCACTTTGCAGTACAGGCTGGAGCTGACTTTGTATTCAATGATGGATACAGTTCTCTACAACTGAAAGTGTTGTTGCGTGATCTAATATATGTTTAAATGATTTTCAATGGATTGAGATTGCACTAAAATAGTATCTGTATTTCTTTCAATTCAGTTTTGTGTGGCTTAACTGTACTTTTACATTGTGTGATCCACTACCAATATAATCATTACATTTAAAACCCTGTATAAGGAATGATGTAATTAGCACCAAGGTAGGGACTTTTTTTTTTTATCTGGATCTGATGAACTGCAGCAGAGAGCTCACGTGACATCTGAAGGGCAGGCAAGCAGCAAAAGGAACCTAAGACATAGTTGAAAGAAAAAGCCAATTATTTGCTCTGCTCCACAGAGAATATAACACCATGTCATTTCTAATGTTGCTAATTATAGCTGAATCATAATGGAGTGTTTTTAAAACTAATCACATTGGGATTTATTATATAACAAAATTTAGCTTATATTTATTCTGAGATATTTCTTAGATTGCAATAGACTCTGTTGTCTTACAAATTAAATGGACAGTAAACACTTATATTTTTTTATATCCAATGTTTAGATATGTGTAATTAAACAACTTTGTAATAAATTGTGATTATTTATTCTGCCCCTTTTTCATGTAATTCAGCGCTGAAAATGTGGATTTTCTTATTCTAAGACCTGGAAATGCTTCTCAAGGCTAATCCTACTACATGTCTTTCCTTAATTGGTTTTGCTTCTTAACAGCTGCAAAATAATGTATTTTATACTAACATTATGAGTATGGCAAGCCTTGTTGTCTGTACACTCAAGCCTGGACTGGTGCCTCCAAATATGGCAAAGGTGGGTGGTGTTTGGTTATTGAAAACCAACTGCAACAAACATGAATTTAGTTTCTTTTAAAAATATTTAGACTTAGCTGATCTATTATTATTCTATAGCAAAAACATAAATGTTTTGAAATTGCAAGGTATTTACTGTACCTCTAAGGGAAGTAACCACAGTGCAGTAGTTATTCTCTTTTAGACATGTGCATTCCTCAATTGGGTCGATCTGAATGTCAAAGTTGGAGGATGCAAGCCAGATTCGACAGGTTTTGGAGACAGATTTATTCTTGTGAAAGTTCAACACACTAAGACCTGATTTTGCACAGAAATAGACCGAAATAGATGAATGCACATGACTATTCTCTTTGATTTTAGCAAATATAGCTGATATGACATTTGATAAGAGAATATAAAAGCAACATTTAAAGATTTGCAAATGTTTCAAAAGAGAGTGTGACTCTATAAACATGGTCACTTTGAACCAAACACAAGTCTGATAAAGTAGTACAAGTGAGTTGTAAAACTTCTTTGAAATGAGTTTAAATTTAAAAAAAGGAGGGAGGTGAAGTTTCAGGTGTTCCAAGGGCAGAACCAGGTGATCTGGGGGTGTGGTTATGAAGTTGTGGGACATGGACTGACTGAAAGGACAGGGGCAAGTAGTAGTAATTTTTTATCCTTCTCCTCAGACAGATGGGGGTGCAAAATAAAGTGTTGTCCCTTCCCAGAACTTCCACAGCCCTACCCCAAAGAGGCTGGACAAAATTCTACAACTTTCATATTTATAACCTTTGTACATGCTTCCCAGTGTTTGCTTTATAATGGTAACAGCTTGTCTGTCTGTAACTGTCTAAATAAGATAAACATATTGAAAACGTTTTACAGATGTTATGTCCCTTGACTATTCTGAGGCAGCAAAACTGTACAAAGTTGTTGTTTTTGTTTTGTTTTGTTGTTTTATCAAAACTTCAGTTTTTAAAGCATATTTTGAGCGAAAATCCTTAGCAATGCAGTGATTATTTGCAGATGTATACTATGCATACATAAAAAATGTTTTTTTTAATCTTGAATACATGTTGTAGCTTGTTTGACACCCACAATATTAATACAACATATAAATATGTGTTACTTGTGAATATTAGTTTATGATTAGGCAATATAGTTAGCTGCCTAAGAGAACCTTCCTTTTTTCATGTTTTGGCTTGTTTTTTAGGATTAATAATACAAGGTCATGCATGGGTCATACAGTCTTATCAGAAAAGAAGCAAAAACAAAGACATTAAGAGCAGAGTTATAGTACTGTCAGTAGCAGACCACCTCAACAGAGGGCCCTGGTGCAAGATTTTTTTTGGGGACATCTAAAGGTAACTCAGTAGAAAGCAAAAGGAGAATAGATATAAAGATAGATTGATAGACAGACAAATTTACAACCTGCACTAATAAAAGGCTCCTCTGCATTAGGATTGTAAACATTTTGCACGCACCTATGTATAGACTGGCTGTTATGGGCCCCCTCCAGCTCTTGGGCCCTGGTGCGACTGCATCTGCTGTACCAATGGTAGTCCCGCCCCTGAGTACTGTGAATTCCTTAGTTGGAAGGAAAATCTCAGAGATTAAATGAGCAAAACAAATTCATGAGGCTTTTTTTTTTTTAATAAACTCAGTTTGGAACATTATGTAACAAAACTGTAAACCTATAATATTTGTTGTTGTTTGCCAGACCAACTTAAATGATTCCTGTCATGGCAACAGGTTTACTGTACACACAAAGAAAGCCATGCTTCATTGCATCTACTCTTTCCGCTACATATTTAACGAGGGTTGCAAATGCAGTCAACATCTTTGAGAGAAAAATAAAACCGGAGTCAATACATGTATTGCTTGTGCACTCTGCCTTACTTAAAGGGACATAAAACCCAAACTTTTTCTTCTGTGATCGAGATAGAAAATACAATTTTAAACAACTTTCAAATTTACTTATATTATCTAATGTGCTTCATTCTCTTGCTATCCTTTGTTTAAGGAACAGTAATGCACTGCTGGGAGCTAGTAGAAAGTAAATGACCAGATACATATATGTGCAACCACCAATCAGCAGCTTCTGAGCCTACCTATGTATCCTTTTTAACCAAGGGTACACCTAGAGCAAAACAAATTAGATAATAGAAGTAAATTGGAAAGTTATTTCAAATCACATGCTCTATTTGAACCATGAAAGAAAAGTTGGGGTTTTATGCCCCTTTAAGTAAGTTAAAGGGACATTAAAAACATCTTCATACTTGCAAAATAGATATCAGCAAGTAAGCACTAAATTGAAAAGAATATGCAAAAGAAATGTAAAAGCATTTATAGAACCACTAAACACAAAAGAATAACATAACTGACAAATCCATAATACAAACACAATGCAAAAGAACTTAGTTTGTATTTTAAATGACTAGTGGATTTTTTTCTGACAAATTTGAAAGTTAGTTATATTTTCCTTCCCATTGCATCTTGTGACAGCAATCAGCCAATCACAAAACAACGTACATACTGTGAATTCTTGCACAGAAGCTGGTGCCTCAGAAAGTGTTCATTAAAGGGACACTGAACCCAAATTTTTTCTTTCGTGATTCAGATAGAGCATGCAATTTTAAGCAACGTTCTAATTTACTCCTATTATCAAATTTTCTTCTTTCTCTTGGTATGTTTATTTGAAAAGCAAGAATGCAAGTTTTGATGCCGGCCCATTTTTGGTGAACAACCTGGGTTGTCCTTGCTGATTGGACAGCACCAATAAACAAGTGCTGTCCATGGTCTGAACCAGAAATTTGCTGGCTCCTTAGCTTAGGTGCCTTCTTTTTCAAATACAGATAGCAAGAGATAGCAACGAAGAAAAATTGATAATAGAAGTAAATTAGAAAGTTGCTTAAAATTGCATGTTCTAATTGAATCATGAAAGAAAAAAATTGGGTTCCGTATCCCTATAAAAAACAATATTGTGCACATTTAGGAAAGTTGTTTAACATAAGTTGCTCTATCTGAATCATGAAGATTTAAATTTGACTTTAGTGTTCCTTTAAAACAAATTTCGTTAGCAAAATCTACAGTTTACTATTCAGGAACATATCACTAAAAAGGCGTTGCAGTGTTGTTAAGCTTATCTCCTAAACTGTGGCCAATTAGAGGCAGGTATAAATAAGCTCCTGCACTGATAAAACAATAGTAGCATGTTGCAGGGGCGGTGCTTAGCATCGAGTAGGCTTCATCCAGCCTCTCTGGGGGAAGTAGAAGGAAAACAATTTTCTGAGTTAAATTACAGGAAATGCGAGCAAAATAAATAATGCAAATATATTGCAAAATTCTTATTTCTTTCTTTTTTTCTGGCTATATATAATTCAATTCTTTGTGGGGGATAACATTTTGCTGATTACCTTTAGCTCTGCAGCAAAAAAAAAAATGAAGTGAAAACCAATCAACAGGCAACCAGGAAACCTAAACCAGTAATAGAATTACAAGTGACATATGGTTCTGTCAACCAGCTCACCTTACTCCATATGGTAACATCTCATTCATATTATAAGAGAACAATGAGCACATGCCATCTGCCATGAACAAGAATACATTCAAATAGCTGTACTTTCAATCTATATCTGTATACACAAACATTACATTTCTTTTATCATAGTATCTTAAAGAAACATGGAAGTCAATGGTATGCGGGTACTGTGAAGCCCCACACTTAGGGCTAGATTTATCAAAGCTGAGGCGTACAGGGGCAGGTATACGCGCCCCCTGTACGCCTCAGCTCGCCTGTGGCGGGGCGAAATTACCCGCAGGTAATCAACATTGCACACAAGTGCAATTTTGCGCTCGTGTACAATCCCGCCCCCTGCCCGCGCACAGCCAATCACGCGCGGGCAGGAGCTGTCAATCTCCTCGGTCGGACTTGACCGCAGAGATTGAATTTCGCCACCTTAGAGGTGGCAAAGTGCTTAGGGAAGCAGCGGTCTGGTGACCGCTGCTTGATAAATTACGGCGAGCAAGTTCTTGTGATAACTTGCAGCCGTAGGGGCTTGATAAATCTAGCCCTTACTACTGCAAGACACTTTGCAATGCAAAGCATGTTTAGAAAAAAAATTTGATATTAATCTGGGCCACTATGTGCCTCTTGGATAAAGGCTTGTGATGATTGGTGGGTATTCCCCCTCAGTGATCAGCAACATTTGCACCCCAGATGTTTTGGAACTACACTTCCCATGATGCTCAGACACACTTTAGGTTGCTGACCCCTGCCCTACACACTCAGATCATACTTGCTTAGTATTGCCACTGTTAGCACTGAGAAAGTGACAGTCAACACCAGAATTTTTGTTGTTTTAAAAGATAGATAATCCCTTAGTTACCCATTCTCCAGTTTTATATAACCAACACAGTTATAATAATACACATTTTACTTCTGTATTTACCTTGTATCTAAGCATCTGCAGACTGCCCCCTTATTTCAGTTATTTTGACAGACTTGCATTTTAGCTAATCACTACTCACTCCTCGGTAAATTCACGTGCATGAGCTCAATGTTATCTATTTGAAACAAATGAACTAACGCCCTCTAGTGGTTAAAATGCATTCAGCTTAGAGGCATCCTTCAAGGTCTAAGAAATTAGCATTTGAACCTCCTAGTTTTATCTTTCAACTGAGAATACCAAGAGAACAAAGAAAAATTGGTGATAAAAGTAAATTGGAAAGTTGTTTAAAATGACACCCTATTTGAATCATGAAAGGTTTTTTTGGACTTGACTGTCCCTTTAAGCTTCACTGGGCACACAGGTGTTGTGCTAATTTCAGTGTGAAAATAGATTGGTGCTTTGCAGCTGTTTCACTGAAGTATCTTTTCAAAGCCTTATTAATGATCATTGTATCAATAAATAATTTTTGGCAAACTAGATGATAGAGTATGTTTTGTCACTCATGGATCTAGTCAAATTTGCCATTAGACACAAGAGGTAGGTGCCTAGAGGCTATTTCTCTCAGAGAGGGCTGTCTGCATGATAATTCAAGTAATGCAGCATTAAAATCCACTCCCTGCTGTTTTACATTCGATCTGCAGTAAACTTTACTGTCCAGAAAAGTTAATTATTCAGGCAAAATTACAAAAGGCTTTATAACAAAAAGCTCACATATACATCATAATCAGTACTTTGATATTCAATAATGTTGACTTCACAAATGCTCTACAAAATAGGCAAAAAGTCTCACAATTTTCTTAATATGAGTAGCTATAATTACATTATATGCTATTAAACAGACGTGAAACACTTTGAGAGTGTAATATTTATATATATATATATATATATATACACAAAAAGGGGAGATTCTATTCAGCGCTTAGAGGTTCATGTGGATCTATTAGTAGGCACTTTATATATCTATCTATCTATCTATATATATATATATATATGTGTATTTATGTAGGATATATATATATATATCTACACTTGTGAAAACAAGTCTTTACTTATTCCCTTCTATCATATATATATATATATATATATATGTCTCTCTCAAATAGTCCCACACAATTATAAGGTGGATAGTCTTTGGAGCCGTAGTTGTTCACACAGCCATGAGCACTAAATTTGCACCCAATTTCGCCAACCTCTATATGGGGGCCTTTGAGGATGACATGGTTTATAGTGGAGCAGCTTTCAAAAATAAAAACGTAATCTTCTGGTGGAGGTTCATTGATGATGTTCTAGTTATCTTGGATGGTGAAGTGGAAACATGGAGCACCTTTGTACAAGAGCTTAACAGCAATAGTATGAATTTAACATTTACCCAGAGACATCATCAATTGACTTCCTAGATGTCACTCTATACATTTCAGATGTTGGCATACAGAGTAAATTATACAGGAAAGCTACTGACACCAATGGCTATCTAGACGCTAGAAGTGCCCATCATCCGAATTGGATAAGAAATATTCCTTTCGGACAGTTTCAAAGGCTCAGGAGAAACTGTACTGAATTAGGTAATTTTGAAGTAGAAGCAACAAATCTACAGGAAAAATTCACAGAAAAACACTATCCAAATAAGACAGTACAGGGGGCATATAAAAAAGCCAAAGCACTAGATAGACATGTATTGGTTCACATAAAAAAGGAACAAACAGATATTTTAGGTGTCAGTAAAAATGAAAATGAGATAACACAGCCAAAAAAGAGACAAATTAGAGATAATAGAGTGAACTTTGTGACAACCTTCAATGATGGACATTGGAAAATAAAAAATATACTACAAAAAAACTGGTCCACTTTACAAAATGATCCAATATTGAAGAATGTTTTAGGAGATAAACCTAATATTATGTATAATAAAAATAAAAATCTAAAAAATTTGTTAGCCCCTAGTGTGATAAGAGCCACTGACAAAAAGACAAAAAATAATGGTAGGCTAACTGACATTAGAGGTTTTTTAAGTGCTTACGAAAAAATTGTGTTTGTTGTGCACATATACACAAAACTAAAAAAATAATAAATTCATAGATAGGGGTAAAAATGGAGACAAGTTTCCAATTAAGAATATGCTTAATTGTCGATCCGACTATGTTGTATATATGTTGGAATTTACTTGCAATACTCTGATGAGGTACATAGGGCGCATCAAGGCTATTGAACAAGTTCAAAAAGGAAACAGAGGAGGTAGCAGGCTTTTAGAGTTGCGAAAAAGGGAAACCTTTTGGATACATAAAATAAATACAATAAACCAAAAGGGTTAAATAAAGATATTGCTGCGTTCCTATAGCTTCCTGTTCTAAATATGCTTCTAGTAAACTGGTTTCAGGGGTGTAGTGCAAAGTGTTATATGAGATATATATAAACTGAAATGTTTACCTATATGAACACAGAAATATAGGAGGACGTTCTCTTTCCATTTATTTGTGTATATATATTTTTTATATAATTTTATATATTTTTATATTCCTATATTTTAAACCTATGAATTTTATCTGGCACTTTTAATTCATGACTACTATATCTATTATGTATTCATAGATAAGTATATAGGCACCCACCATTTTTTTGGATGTATTTGATTTGTACTTGTATCTATGAAATGATGTAGACACTCTAAAGATGTGGAAAATAGGGGGTTTATTAGACATGATACCTGTTATTTAATTATTACAGAGAGGAGTGCACACATTTGTACTTACTTATTAATTTTACACATAGATAAGTGCATTTGCACACAAACGCTTTAATAATATCTAAAAATGTTTTATAGTGTATGACAATTTGTATAAGCCTTTTGAATTAGAAGCTGTAAAATAGGCTTCTAAGTATACTATTGGGATCCGGTCTACAGGGGCTATAACATTATAAGAAAGGTTTTACCCTAAACAAAGATGGTGACTGAGGGGCCATGAGAGGCTAATTGCCAGTTGCATTAACGCATAAAGCCTTCAAGGCAGGGGGGCGGCCCTTACCTCTGAAGAAGCAACCAATTGGTTGTGAAACGCGTTAGACTCCGCATGTCACAACTTACTCTATCTACACACGGAGCACAATAAGGTAACAGCTGCTGCACATTGTGATACAGTACAGCAGCGGTTTTATACACCTTAATAGCTCCATAGTTGCTAACATTTGTGTATACAGAGCAAATTAGTCAGCAAGGAACAGGAATAAGTATTATCCTGTAACAAGTTTTCTGACTACGGCTCTTAGTTCATTTTAATAACTTAAGCACTCTTTTGTAAAGAGGCAGAAATCCTCTTGTTTGCTGGACTTTTTACTTTATGTATTAATATTATATGTATTTTATATGTGTTTTTAATCATTAAATATTGGTCTTTTTAAACATATAAACTACAAGTGTTAGTATACTCCTTTCTGCAATATAAGTCTGCACTGAGATAGCAGTAAGACGCTTTAACCCCTTATAGCCCAAGAGTATTACTCCACAGCATCGAGTACACATCAACTCCAAGGACTGTGTAAAAAACCTGGGCCGGTTTAAGGGAGACAGGAGGAATCCAGACTAAAGAATTGCCTTTTAACTAACACAGTGCTGCAAAGATACCTCAGAGTGAATGAGGTAGAATCATGTGAGTACGGATAATTCCTTTGTTTATTTATATATATGTAAGTAAAAAAATGTATTACACTAGGAGTGCCTCTGTGCGCTTGTCTATTTCTACAATTTTCCATATATATATTATATATATTATACATAGTAAAAAAAACTATGCAGTATATTTCCATGGTTTATTTTGCCACTGTCTTATCTAATTTACTTTTGAAAATAGTGGGTTTTCCACTTCAGATTTTACAAGCCCGACCTTGCTACATATTTGTACCTATATGGTTTCAGCCAAGATGATAAGATAAGGAACTGCAAATAATGGAGATTTTGCTAACAAAATTAAAGAGGCAAGCTTTGTCTACTCCAGTAGCAAGTAGTGTTTGGCTTCTCCAAATTAGGCAATTGGTGGATATATTTTGACCATTGATAATTGCTGCAAACAAGGTTTTAATGCATTTTAAAACAATTCCCACTTGCGTAGTATTCCAATTTATTTCAGAACTGCAGAAAACACTTGTAATTACAAGGTGCTTTATGTCCCTTTATATTCTGGTCTAATGTGATGTATAAAACAAAATACACATCAAAATGATTCAGCACGCCAAGAGCAGAAATATACGTATATAACAATGGTCACCTGAGGAAACTTTTTGCATGCCTTTTGTAGGGGGTCTTTCACAGCTGCTTCTGCAGGCTTTTATAGATGCAAAATATATATCTGGCCAAAGTAAAAGTAAAACCCGACGACTAGTTGATTCAGCATTGATGATAACTGCCTAATACGTTTGATAGGAACATAAAAGTAGAAAAAAAAGAAAATGCTCTTATGCATTAGTGCATTTTATTAATGCACAAAAAATAGATATGTGACTAGTAGTTTGTCCCAACAAGTATCTTTCATTTCATCTGACATTAGTTAAAGGGCCATTCAATGCAGTAGAATTGCATAATTAACAAGTACATAATAACAAGACAATGCAACAGCACTGAATTTAAAATAAGCAGTAGATTTTTTTTTATGACAAATTTTTTTTCTTCTTAAATGTTCCAGTCCCCTGTATCAGGTGACAGACATCAGCCAATCACAGACTAGTATTATATGTATACTCTGTGAGCTTTTGCACATGCTCAGTAGGAGCTAATATAAAAAGACTGCAAAATTTGATAATGGAAGTAAATTAGAAAGCGTCTTAAAACTGCATGCTCTATCTGAATCATAAAAGTTTATTTTGACTTGAGTGTCCCTTTAAGGGGGCAGTTAGGAATATGTTAAAAAACAAAAAATAATTTGCCCAATATTTCTTATGGGGGAACATCTTCAGGAAAGCAGAGGAGAGCTGGACAGTAGCTTTAAATGAAATGAAATAAATATAAAATAGTAGATAGTGCTACTGTTACAAACCAGCAGAAGCACAATTTTTTTGGGGGGTGGGGGTTGTTACTATGGTCAGGACTGGACAGGGAAATGGCTAAATCATTATTGAATTGTGTAAATTTGGCCTTTCCCAACTAAATAGTGTAATGTAGACTCGTGAAGCCTTTCCTGCTTTAAACAAAGTGTTTTCCTACTTCAGACTAATGTTTTCAACTGCACATATAAATCAATTAGTTTTTTTTTTTGTTACATGTATTTGTTCATCCATGCTCTTATTGAATAAAGCATTTAGCTTTTTATTTCTCCAGAGAAATGCAACAAATATAAAAAAAAAATGGCACAATTTTCCATATTTGTCCACATGCGAATGGTCATGTCGTTTTTAATTCCTACAAAGGGTAAACCAATAAAACATGTATGTATGTGACCTAAGCATAGGTATGTGAATAACATCTGGAGATAGATTACATATGCGGCATTGCCCGCAAAAGCTGGCGGCGACAGTTTTTACGCGGGTTTGGTATCACAAAAATGGCGCCGCATTTATACGTGTATATTTCACCCGTCGCTCATGATTTTTACTCCCATAAGCTAACATAGAACTGCTTCGCAAATCGGTATCACATATTCAGAGCAAGGACTTATGCGGCGAAAGTGGAGAAATGTTATTCCATTTTCACCTCTCCACACATAGGCAGGCGCAGCAAGCCTTGTGCTGAAAATGTGAGCACAGTAACTCCTGTAATTGCCTGAAAATATTAACCAACACAACGCATGCGCAATATCCATCTACCTGTCAACCGCCAACCCCCACCACAATAACTAATAAAGTATATTAACCCCAATCCGCTATTAACCCACATCGCAATAAACCTAATGTATTAACCCCTAATCCGCCTTTAACCCACATCGCAATAAACCTAATAAATGTATTAACCCATAATCTGCCATTACCCCACATTGTAACAAACCTTATAAATCTATTAACCCCTAATCCGCCATACCCACACAACGCAATAATTCTAATAAAACTATTAACCCCTAATCGTCCAAACCCACACAATGCAAATAATGTATTAAATTACTAAGCCCCCTAACCTAACACCCCCTAAATTAACCACAATTACCTAAATTAAAAAATACTAAGTTACAATTAAAATAAAAAGCTAACAATTCTTAAAAATAAAAAAACCTAAGATTAAAGTAATCTAAGATTACAAACAAAAAAATATTACATTACATAAAATAATAAACCAAATTATCAAAAATAAAAAAATTAAACCTTATCCCTATGAAAATAAAAGCCCCCCCAAAATAAAAACACCCCCTAATCTAATACTAATCTACCAATAGTCCTTAAAAGGGCCTTTGTATGCATTGCCCTAAGTTAAACAGCTCTTTTACCTTAAAATTACTAAGTTCCCCCCTCTAACAGAAAACCCCCCACCCACCAAACCCCCCAAAATAAAAAAGTCTAACACTAAGAAATCCTAAACTACCCATTGCCCCTAAAGGGGCATTTGTATGGGCATTGCCCTTAAAAGGGCATTCAGCTCTTTTACTGCCCTTAAAGGGCATTCAGCTCTTTTAAGAGTGCCCAATAAATCCCTAATCTAAACAAAAAAAAAACCCCCACAAAAATAAAAAAAAGCCTGTCTAACCCCCAAATAGGTACTCACTGTTCCTGAAGTCCGACGGAGAAGGTCCTGTTCCAGGCAATGAAGTCTTCTTCCAAGCGGTCGCCATCTTCTTCCAAGCTGGAACCTCTTCCTTCTTCCTCTGATTTGAACAGCCAATAGGATTTTAGTAGCTCTCTTCCTATTGGCTGATTGAATTTGAATAATCAAATCAGCCAATAGGAATGCAAGGGAAGCCATATTTAAATGCATACCTTGAATTCACTATTCAGTGTACGATGGTAATCGTACGAAGAGGATCCTCCACACTCCATGACTCCGGGGTCGCCGGGCTTGCTGCTCTGCGCCTGCTTGGTCCTGGATAAAGAAGAAAGTGGTCCCATACAAAACCCTTCCAAAGCTCTTCTGGTAGATTGCAATAGAATCCATTATATGTCATTTCTCTTCATTTGATTCAGATAGAATATCATTTGATGGTAATTGGTATATTGAGTCATTTATATTTTATGAGATTGCCATGGTTATCTGAGTATTGGTCAGCATTATACATAATAATAATGATTTCAAGTTTAAAGAATTTTGTCTAAAATACCTTTGTTTACTTGTATTTAAAGGGACAGTCTACTTGAGAAAATGTTATTATTTAAAAAGATAGATAATCCCTTTATTACCCATTCTCTAGTTTTGCATAACCAACACTGTTATTTTAATATACTTTTCTCCTCTATTATTACCTTGTATATAAGACTCTAAAGACTGCCCCATTATCTCTGTGCTTTTTTACAAACTTTCATTTTATCCAATGTGTGCTGGTTCTTGCATAACTCAACAGGAGTGAGCACAATGTTATTTTTTAATGCACATATAAACTAGCACTGTCTAACTGTGAAAAGCTAATAAAATGCACTGACATAAGAGGGGGCCTACTGGGGCTTAGAAACAGGCACATATCTAGAGGTTATAAAGTATATTAACTGTTAATATAACAGTGTTGGTTGTGTAAAGCTGGGGAATGGGTAACAAAGGTGTTATCTATCTTTTTTAAACAATAAAAAAAGTAGACTGTGCCTTTAAATGTTATAGATTAAATTGGGGGATGCTGGCCAATGTCACTAAACCTACAGCTTGATAGCTGGGGAGCTGGGGAAAGCTCGACCCTTTTTTTTCTAATAGAGATGGCAAAGCAATGACTTTGTTATAGAGGTGGTTTGACTTATCTCATTATACAATGTGCTGAGTCAGCATTCACCACAGCTTTCACTGGTTCAATTGAAATGTAATTGAACAAAACAAGAAGAATAGCGATTCTATTAGTGTAACATAAATACACACACTGCTTTTTAGCAAAGGGCTTTATTTCATTTTCAGTCTAGCAGATAAAGAGGTTTTCTTGCAGAGAGAAATAGCAGTGCTTTAATGACCTGCTATTAAACATTACATGTAGAGATGAGGCTTGTTGGCACCTGGATGTCTGGATGGTTCCGGGAACTGACAGAAGGATAACAGAACCTGTCACTCACCAGAAACGCTGGGCAGGGCAGATGAGAAAGACAAAAGCTCTTAAAGCTAAATGTATTCTTCCTAATGTATTATTATACTGAAGCAAGTATACTGATGCACATGCATATTTGTGCTCCACCTGGGCTAGATAGACAGCTGCACATCCATGCTGGGATGACATCATTTAGTTCTTGCTTTCTACCCAATAATATGTCTGGCCCACAGTAATTGTTTAAAGGGACACTCAAGTCAAAATAAACTAATGATTCAGAAAGAGCATGCAGTATTAAGACACACTCCAATTTACTTCCATTGTCAAATTTATTTTTATATTCACACTTTCTGGGGAACAAGATCCTTCAGAGCATGTGCACAAGCTCACAGGGTACATGTATACTAGTCTGAGATTTTCTGATGTCTGTCACATGATACAGGGGGCCGGAAATGGGAGAAAAAAGAAATTTGTCAGAAAAAAATCTACTACTTATTTTAAATTCAGAGTAGGTTTTAAATCATTGTCTTTTAATTGTTAATTATACAATTCTACTGCATTGAGTGGTCCTTTAAGTGATTCAGGGGAAGAATGCATGTGATTCTTTGCTGCAGATCGGCATATTGATGTTTTGGGATAACTCAGAAGAAATTGGCCCACATTATCAATGGACCCTTTAAACAAAGTCCTCACTATTCATGCCACTAACAGGGTGAATAAATCACATTTAACTTCACTGGTTATATTATTCTCAAGATTTTCCTGATTATCTTCATTATCTTGATCATCCCTGGCCATACTCAGAGCACTTAAAGGGACAGTCTAGGCCAAAATAAACTTTCATGATTCAGATAGAGCATGTAATTTTAAACAATTTTCCAATTTACTTTTATCACCAATTTTGCTTTGTTCTCTTGGTATTCTTAGTTGAAAGCTTAACCTAGGAGGTTCATATGCTAATTTCTTAGACCTTGAAGCCCACCTCTTTCAGATTGCATTTTAACAGTTTTTCACCACTAGAGGGTGTTAGTTCACGTATTTCATATAGATAACACTGTGCTCGTGCACGAAAAGTTATCTGGGAGCAGGCACTGATTGGCTAGACTGCAAGTCTGTCAAAAGAACTGAAAAAAGGGGCAGTTTGCAGAAGCTTAGATACAAGATAATCACAGAGGTTAAAAGTATATTATTCTAAATGTGTTAGTTATGCAAAACTGGGAAATGGGTAATAAAGGGATTATCTATCTTTTAAAACAATAAAAATTCTGGTGTAGACTGTCCCTTTAAAGGGACAGTTTACTCAAAAATGTTCTCCCCTTTAATTGGTTCCCAATGATCCACTTTACCTGCTGGAGTGTATTAAATTGTTTACAAGTATTTCCTTTACCCTCATATTGGCATTTGAAATAGTTAATTTAGCCTGTGGTATCCCACCTATCCTGAAAGTTTTTGGCCTCGAGGCCAAGCTGTGTAAACACAGCCAGTAGAATAAATTACACTCCCAGTGGGATATAGCAGAGATAAGGTAATAACATTTTAAACTTCCATTGTTCTCTCCAAGTATTGGTGATTGATTTATGGACAGATATAAGATAAAGAAGCAGGCATATGTACACAATGTGATAAAGTAATGAGATCTGATTATACCTAACAAGCTTATTATACCATTTTATTAGGTTGTGGCTTCAAAACACAAAATCGGCTAATTCATATACAAAAATAAGACTTAAAAAAGCAAATCTCATGCATTTTATACTCTGCATCTGATAAAAAAGTTATTGGAAAAACATTAAGGGAGAAATAAATTTATAGTGTACTGTCCCTTTAAGCTTCATATCTTTCCCATTCTAATAAAAGATTAATTTTGACCATGGTCAAGATATATGAATGACAACGGTGTATGAATAAGTGTCTAGCAATACACACATCTAATTTAGTTGCCTTTCCTCATCTCATCACTGCAGCCAAACAAGTCACACCTGAAGTATTGATTAGATTAAATCCCACCATCAATGATGAGAGCTGTCAATAACCAAGACAAACTGTAACTCCAGCCCATTAGTATGGCTTTAATGCTCTTTGTAGCCTTCCTGACTGTTTATAAAAAATAACAGAATAAACGGGGCCTGTTTCAGTCCATTACAATAGCTGGGTATAAGTGGATTGTATGGGTGTTTGGAGAGTTCCCAAATTCAAAGCCTTTCCAATCCAGACCTTTCTCATTTTATTTTTCCTGCTGCAAAAAAACCCTTTTAGTTACTTTACATTCATGCACCTCATCTACGGTACGCAATCAGTCTGAAAACACTTTTCATGTGGGCTTTCAAATGCCTTTTCCCTTCTGAAAGTAGATTTTTGCTGTTTACACAAGGGTTAATATGTTTCTGTATGTTATAGTAAGTAAATTCTATTCATTTGTATATTAATGTTTATGCTTGTATTTCTGTAACTTGTCATTCAACGATCTTTGAAGGGACTTTTTAAATGACTTCCCAGTTTACTTCTATTATCTAATTGCTTAATTTTCTTGGTATATTTTGCTGAAAGGGATACCTAGGTAAGCTTAGGAACTGTGAGCTAGCTGCTGATTGGTAACTGCACATATATGTCTGATGTCACTGGCTTACCAATGTGATCAGCTTGTTCCCAATAATGCATTTCTGCTCCTTTAATAAAGGATACCAAGAGAATGAAGCAAAATTAATAATAGAAGTAAATTAGAAAGTTGCTTAAAAACGTATATGTTCTATCTGAATCCTAAAAGGAAAAAAATTGGTTAATTTCCCTTTAAGTATGTAAAGTCCAAAAAAGTTTCTTGCATCAGGCCCTTCTTTATTACTTCTGCCACTGCAAACAGATAAATAGACAGACAATAGATTTAAAGGGACATGAGTCAAAATTAATTTTTCATGGTTCAGATAGAGCATACAATTTTATGAGACTTTTCATTTTACTTTGTTCTCCTGGTATCCTTTGCTGAAAAGCATACCTAGATAGTCTCACGAGCCACAAGGCTCTACTCGTAGCTAGATGAAGATTGCCCACATATGCCTCGTGATTGGCTCACCATATTTCAGCTAGGTCTCAGTAGTACATTATTGCTTTGCAACTGATTTTATCTTGTGTGCGTGACCCTTTTTCAGAATTTTAACGCAGATATATACATGTAACAGCACAATAATACAATTATCTAACACATTAGAGCATTTTCTTTCTGCACTTTTATGTCTCTTTAATTTTCAGTATTTTCACAGTTATTCTTATGTTTATACATTTTTATGTAGATATCCAAAATACATGTTTAGTGTGTGAGTGTGTGAGTGTGTGTAGAAAAGAAGTGCGGGGTGTGTATATTCAGGATGTGCTTTTTTAGTCATTTTGATGTGATGTATCTGTAGGTAAAATATGTTGTCTTACAGTATATGTGCTTCTAATTAGCCAACAGAAGTTCATTCTGTTATATAAATATTTTACAAACCATAAATTGGGTATATTGACTTGAATGTGATTCCCCCCTATCTTTTCCATAAAAAATGGTTTCTTCCTTTACAATTATACGGCTGAAGTGCTTGATTGAAATGTTTTTTAACAATGTTAAAATACTATCCTCTCAACCCTTGTACAACCTGGCTGAGTTATATTGAACTGGGTCAACACTGATCTGAGCAGGATTAACAATAACCCCTAATATGGCATCCTGGACTGATTCATCTTTACATTTATTGTGCAGGCAATAAACTCAAGAAACATTACATTTGGGGTTTATTTTAATAATTAAAGCCACACATGATTTAAATGTCTGCTTGAGCTTGACATTGTTCTCAAGTATATTGCATTGGTGATTCCTTGCTAATATTTTCTGTGTATTCATTTCTTTTGACTACGATCTATCTTTACAGTGGCAGGTGTGGGGGGAGGTTGTTTGCCCCCACCTCTCCACTGCTTTTGTAGTCCTAGGGGAAGAAAGCTCTGCAGGGATTATGGCAAATACTATGTCTATGGAAACATGTTACTTGCCTTGCTGAATTCCCTTCCCCAGGGACAGAACTTTAATGTTATTAAGTTAAAGACAGACAGACAGATAAATAGACAAGTTAATGTGCAATTTGTTTGTCTATACAGATGTCTAGCACGTCAGTTCATCAGTTTATCCATCCCTGTCTCTGTTTTCTATATAAATTATATAAAATCATAACAATAATGTAACGTCTGCATTTGTCTGAGATGTATTACTTTGAAAAGCCTTCATCATATGTTTAAACGTTAAACAATAAATTATATTTTACATTTTCAAGACACAATTTATCTATTTAAATGTACTGAGAAAATAAATTACTCAAGTGAACTTTAATAAATAACATAAACAAAGCACCATTGCAAATGCCGGGTTACTTCAGTAGGAAGGAATCTTTAGTTTTTAATTTTACAGCAAAGGGAAACCAGTTACAGTGTTTGTGAGTAAAAGGCAATATACTGTGATTGGCTATATGTGTGAGCATGTGTGTGATTGGCTATATGTGTGAGCATGTGTGTGATTGGCTATATGTGTGAGCATGTGTGTGTTGGCTATATGTGTGAGCATGTGTGTGTTGGCTATATGTGTGAGCTGAGCATGTGTGTGTTGGCTATATGTGTGAGCATGTGTGCGTGTGATGAGCTATATGTGTTAACATGTGTGATGGGCTATATGTGTGAGCATGTGTGTGGGCTATATGTGTGAGCATGTGTGTGGGCTATATGTGTGAGCATGTGTGTGGGCTATATGTGTGAGCATGTGTGTGTGGGCTATATGTATGAGCATGTGTGTGTGGGCTATATGTGTGAGCATGTGTGTGGGCTATATGTGTGAGCATGTGTGTGTTGGCTATATGTGTGAGCATGTGTGTGTGATGAGCTATATGTGTGAGCATATGTGTGTGATGGGCTATATGTGTGAGTGTGTTTTTGATTGACTATGTGTGAGCATGTGTGTGATTGGCTACATGTATGAGCATGTGTGTGATTGGCTACATGTGTGAGTATGTGTGTGATTGGCTACATGTGTGAGCATGTTTATGAAGGACTGCATGTGTGTGTGTGATGGGCTTTGTGTGTGAGCGTGTTTATGATGGGCTATGTGTGTGATCATGTGTATGATGGGCTGTATGTGTGAGCTTGTGCATGATGGGTTATTTGTGTGAGCATGTGTGTGATGGCCTATGTGTGCTAGCATGTGTGTGATGGACTATTTATTTGTGTATATGTACATAATATTAGATGGCTAACTACATATGGGCAATGGACTATCTATGTGTGCAAAGGCTTTCTGTGTTTGTATATAACACAAATTCATTGTGTGCTTGTGTATCCTCAGGACCGTCTTTAACACAGGGCAAAAGGGGCAGCTGCCCAGTTTTTTTTTTGTTGTTTTTTTTTTATGGTTGATACCAGACTGCTGATGTGACATGGGGAACACATACATTTAATCCTAATACTGTCACAGTCAAAAGTACTCTGTGTATATATATATATATATATATATATATATATATATATATATATATATATATATATATATATATATATATATATATATATGTATATATATATATATATATATATATATATATATATATATATATATATATATATATATATATATATATATATATATACAGGGAGTGCAGAATTATTAGGCAAGTTGTATTTTTGAGGATTCATTTTAATATTGAACAACAACCATGTTCTCAATGAACCCAAAAAACTCATTAATATCAAAGCTGAATAGTTTTGGAAGTAGTTTTTAGTTTGTTTTTAGTTATAGCTATTTTAGGGGGATATCTGTGTGTGCAGGTGACTATTACTGTGCATAATTATTAGGCAACTTAACAAAAAACAAATATATACCCATTTCAATTATTTATTTTTACCAGTGAAACCAATATAACATCTCAACATTCACAAATATACATTTCTGACATTCAAAAACAAAACAAAAACAAATCAGTGACCAATATAGCCAACTTTCTTTGCAAGGACACTCAAAAGCCTGCCATCCATGGATTCTGTCAGTGTTTTGATCTGTTCACCATCAACATTGCATGCAGCAGCAACCACAGCCTCCCAGACACTGTTCAGAGAGGTGTACTGTTTTCCCTCCTTGTAAATCTCACATTTGATGATGGACCACAGGTTCTCAATGGGGTTCAGATCAGGTGAACAAGGAGGCCATGTCATTAGATTTTCTTCTTTTATACCCTTTCTTGCCAGCCACGCTGTGGAGTACTTGGACGCGTGTGATGGAGCATTGTCCTGCATGAAAATCATGTTTTTCTTGAAGGATGCAGACTTCTTCCTGTACCACTGCTTGAAGAAGGTGTCTTCCAGAAACTGGCAGTAGGACTGGGAGTTGAGCTTGACTCCATCCTCAACCCGAAAAGGCCCCACAAGCTCATCTTTGATGATACCAGCCCAAACCAGTACTCCACCTCCACCTTGCTGGCGTCTGAGTCGGACTGGAGCTCTCTGCCCTTTACCAATCCATCCACGGGCCCATCCATCTGGCCCATCAAGACTCACTCTCATTTCATCAGTCCATAAAACCTTAGAAAAATCAGTCTTGAGATATTTCTTGGCCCAGTCTTGACGTTTCAGATTGTGTGTCTTGTTCAGTGGTGGTCGTCTTTCAGCCTTTCTTACCTTGGCCATGTCTCTGAGTATTGCACACCTTGTGCTTTTGGGCACTCCAGTGATGTTGCATATGGCCAAACTGGTGGCAAGTGGCATCTTGGCAGCTGCACGCTTGACTTTTCTCAGTTCATGGGCAGTTATTTTGCGCCTTGGTTTTTCCACACGCTTCTTGCGACCCTGTTGACTATTTTGAATGAAACTCTTGATTGTTCGATGATCACGCTTCAGAAGCTTTGCAATTTTAAGAGTGCTGCATCCCTCTGCAAGATATCTCACTATTTTTGACTTTTCTGAGCCTGTCAAGTCCTTCTTTTGACCCATTTTGACAAAGGAAAGGAAGTTGCCTAATAATTATGCACACCTGATATAGGGTGTTGATGTCATTAGACCACACCCCTTCTCATTACAGAGATGCACATCACCTAATATGCTTAATTGGTAGTAGGCTTTCGAGCCTATACAGCTTGGAGTAAGACAACATGCATAAAGAGGATGATGTGGTCAAAATACTCATTTGCCTAATAATTCTGCACTCCCTGTATATATATATATATATATATATATTATTATTTTTTTTTAAACTGTGCCAGACCGTGCCGGTGTCATGTGACATGCCAAGCTATTGCCATGTGCTGTTTTAGATGTGCACTGTGCAGCACTGAATGCAAAGCCTTAACATGGTATCCAGCCATTCCCACTGCATCAGAAAAGGTCCTACTGGGGTTACCACTGTTACCAGGTCACTGCTCTGGTGGTGGGGATTGTTTCTGGGTAGGGCTAACTGTAGGCGCATGCAGCAGAAAGCTGGAGCGGCAAGGACATGAGGATTTGAGCATCTGTGCAGCTGCATACACTGCTCTCTTCAGTCTTGAGGCTGTGTGACTCATCCCACACTGTATCCATGCAGCCTTGGACAGACAGCATCCTGTCTGCTGGTCCCCTTAGCCCTGCTCTTTCTGTTGTGGCCCTAAGATCAACTAACTGATGTTTGTTAGGGGAACAGTTCTTTGTAGAAAGGTGTCAGTGGGAAGAATAAGTGAGTGCACACACGCCACTCCCCATGCAGCATTGTCTAGTGCAGGGTGAGAGGGAACTTGTTCCTAGCAAAGAAGTGACATGTGCTGCTGTGGCTGATGTATAGTGCCCTGCTGATACTTCACAGATTAATGTAAGTTTTATTTTTATAGTTTTTGTTTTCTCTCTGTCTCAGATTTTACAGATTCCCATAGTAGTTCTGCTGTTGCAGTCAGTAAACTTATTTTTGTCTGCACCTCCATGCTTCCTCCTCAGTCTTTACCTTGCTTTGCTCCTGTTGGCTGCCCTAAATCTCTTTAACCAGCTAACCTCACACTAGAATCACATTCAAAAGAATATTAAATGAATCTTTATATATTTATTTACTTATTAGTTCTGCTTAGGTCCAGTTTCACAGATTGCAATGTATTTAAATTTGTTTTTTAAATGATTAGCCCAGCAGTGGATGATCCACTGCTGGGCTAATAATTAAAAAAAAAATTGATTTAGTTGTTTTTTAGGATGTTGGGGTGGAGAGCGAAATTGCATGAGGGGGCCCAAGAAAATTTTTGCCCAGGGTCCAGTCAATATTAAAGACGGCCCTGTGTATTATGTGCTATATGTGTGTGTTTGTGCATGTAATACTAACTGCAAATGTACATAAGTGTGATGGACTTTCTGTGTGTTATATAATTTCAGTTACCTGTATAATTAATAAATGCATATTCACAAGTGTGTGTGTAACAAGTTACATATGTGTGCATGTGCATTTTCGACTAACCGCTTCATTGTACTTACTGTATGTGACAATAAGGGCTGGGTTTATCAACTTGTGGACAGACATGTGAACCTGTCAGCATTTCATCACAAATTGTGGGGTGCATGTGTTCACCATGTTTAGGATTGCACAAGCAAATGCTTATGTAATGCCGCTCTGCTCTTGTGCAACCAATAGCACAAGAGCTGGGCTTGTCAATCACCCCAGTCAAATGAGTCAGTGGTGTTTTTCATCCGCAAACTCTAAGTTGAGTGAGAGGGTTTAGAAAGCAGCAGTTTAAATCGCTGCATTATAAATATCAGTGGCAGGATCTAATAAGCGAGCCTGCACTCGATACGGGCATTTGCCTCGTAATAAATAAAGCCCTAACTGCATGTGTATACAGTATATGGTGTATAGCTGCATGTGTATGCAGTATATGGTGTATAGCTGCATCTGTATGCAGTATATGGTGTATAGCTGCATGTGTATGCAGTATATGGTGTATAGTTGCATGTGTATGCAGTATATTGTGTATAGCTGCATGTGTATGCAGTATATGGTGTATAGTTGCATGTGTATGCAGTATATTGTGTATAGCTGCATGTGTATACAGTATATGGTGTATAGCTGCATGTGTATACAGTATATGGTGTATAGCTGCATGTGTATGCAGTAAATGGTGTATAGCTGCATGTGTATACAGTATATGGTGTATAGCTGCATGTGTATGCAGTATATGGTGTATAGCTGCATGTGTATACAGTATATGGTGTATAGCTGCATGTGTATGCAGTATATGGCGTATAGCTGCATGTGTATACAGTATATGGTGTATAGCTGCATGTGTATACAGTATATGATGTATAGCTTCATGTGTATACAGTATATGGTGTATAGCTGCATGTGTATACAGTATATGGTGTATAGCTGCATGTGTATACAGTATATGGTGTATAGCTGCATGTGTATACAGTATATGATGTATAGCTGCATGTGTATACAGTATATGGTGTATAGCTGCATGTGTATACAGTATATGGTGTATAGCTGCAGGTGTATACAGTATATGATGTATAGCTGCATGTGTATACAGTATATGATGTATAGCTGCATGAGAATACAGTATATGATGTATAGCTGCATGAGAATACAGTATATGGCGTATAGCTGCATGTGTATACAGTATATGGCGTATAGCTGCATGTGTATACAGTATATGGCGTATAGCTGCATGTGTATACAGTATATGGTGTATAGCTGCATGTGTATACAGTATATGGCGTATAGCTGCATGTGTATACAGTATATGGCGTATAGCTGCATGTGTATACAGTATATGATGTATAGCTGCATGAGAATACAGTATATGATGTATAGCTACATGTGTATACAGTATATGGCGTATAGCTGCATGTGTATACAGTATATGGCGTATAGCTGCATGTGTATACAGTATATGGTGTATAGCTGCATGTGTATACAGTATATGGCGTATAGCTGCATGTGTATACAGTATATGATGTATAGCTACATGTGTATAGCTGCATGGGACTGTAACATGAATTGTTAGAAAACAGCAGCTTTGTTATGTAACAGCTTAAATGTTAGATGTTTTCTGGATGTATCAGAAGATCCAGTAATATGAATGTTACAGATATGGAGATGGGTTATTTTACTATTTAAAATCAGGACTGAATTCACAATGCAATTAGTTTTTGTGTCAGTCTTTTGTAACTTAATTCCCTTGGCCATACTTCCTCTTATCTTCTTTTTCTAAACTCCTTCATCTGTTTCCGTTACCATCAGCTTTTCTTTTTTTTTTTTTTTTTTTACAACTCTTTGTGTCTTTTTATTTAATAACCATGTTAGTCCCCTCAGTGAGGATCTCCCAGCATCTGTTGAAGCTGGGATTGTTAATCCTGATGACCCCTCCCTTTCTTCTGTGCAAGGCTCCTGCTCACCATCTGCTTTATCTCTGGCCTCTCCCACAACCAATAGAGCCAGCGTTTTGTGTAAAATTTCCAACACCCACCAGTAATAATGACAAAGCTCTCTGGTGCTTTTCCCCCACTGCATCTGCAGCAGCTCTAAGATTTCCTCTCAAGGGGTTGCTGGAGCGATGGGAGTAGGGGAGGCTGCACAAAAAATAGAGCCTGCAGAGACTATGGCTATGTATGTTTGTGTGTTTATATGAAATGTATACAATATATATATATATAATGTCCAAATGAGCCTAGCACACTCCAGTGTAAACTTTAACATCCGTGGTGCATTTTTAAACAATGTAATAATCAATCCCCATGAAAAGCACACTCCGTTTTTTTTCAGCATACAATATACTTTAATGTATTAATGTTTTTGGGGGGACCCCGAAAACATTAATACACTATTATTAATACACCAAGTATTAATAAACATTAATACATTAAAGTATTTTGTATGCTGAAAAAATATATATATATAAAAGAATCCTGAAGACACATCTTTCTTTTGCAAACATTATGTGTTTATTCCAACGTTTCGACCCCCAAATGGGGACCCGAAACATTGGAATAAACACGTTTGCAAAAGAAGGAGCTGTGTCTTTATGATTCTTAAAAATATTTGGAATGACTACAGTAGAGAAGTTTGTGAAGGTGTGCTGACCCTTTATAGATGTGTGTGTGTGTGTATATATATATATATATATATATATATATATATATATATATATAATATTATTATTATTATTATCATTTATTTGTATAGCGCCGCCAAATTCCGTAGCGCTGGAAATACAATGACAAAGATTTGTAATAAAATACAAAACATAACAAAACTAAACAAATCTAGCATAGGAGGAAGAGGACCCTGCTCCGGAGAGCTCACAGTCTATAGGTTTAGGGTGCAGAGACATAAGGTTGGGGTAGCTTGTTACATCGGTTGTATTTGCAGCAGTGAGTCAGGCAGCTCATGTACATGTATTAGTTTGGTTCGGATGCGGGATGGAGGAGAGATGGTATATATATATATATAGTGCTGAACAGCAGCACTAGTTGCAAATCTGCGCTGTGCGACTATCTCTGCTGATTGGATCAGCGGTGGGATATTCTCTGGATCAGCATTGTACTCCAGGCCCCGAGGGGAACATCCACTGTTGCTTCACCCCTTTGCTGGGGTTAAATACACAGTAGTGCAGGGTCGATAGTCGGACAATTACGTGCTCTATTGGATTAGACCATGTTATTTTTCGACTATACTAGCCCTTTAAGTGCACTACATATTTTGAGACAAACTCGCCAGCTTCCAACTGTAGACCTACATTTGTAACAAGCTTAAAGGGACAGTATACACCAATTTCATATCACTGTATGTAATAGACACTACTATAAATAAGAATATGCGCAGATACTGATATAAAAATCCAGTATAAAAACTTTTAAAAACTTACTTAGAAGCTCCCAGTTTAGCACTGTTGATGAGGTTAGGCTGGGATACCCAGTGAAAGGGGCTGGGAAAGCAAGCACTACCCCCTCCCTGCATATGAAAAAAAAAATATACAAACAATAGCAGCATGTATATGTAGACATGGGTCTACATATGATACTTTGAGGCTTGGTTAGGAGAATGAAATTCAGCACAATGTTATTAAAAAAATAAGCAAAACTATACATTGTTACAAAAACACTCCCAGATGGGCTATATAAATGGATCATCTACAAAACATTTATGCAAAGAAAAGTCTAGGGTACAATGTCTCTTTAAAGAATACGAGATCTGTGAGAAAACTGTACACGTCTAAGTATTCCTCCTGTCCTGCATACTTTAAATAATAATTTCACTAAGTAAATTAAGTTTAAAATTTTTTTGCTGCATGTTTTTCATACAAATTGTAATATTTGCTATTAATTATTATATTTATTATTATTATCAGGTATTTGTAGAGCGCCAACAGATTCCACATCGCTGTAAACATAGTTGGTATACAGAATAACTTTTGTAGGGATCAAGTGTGTAGAGGGCCCTGTCGAGAGTTTCACTGTTGTAGTCTGCTCTTATGAAGACGATCTGCAAACAGCTGGGCTCATAGGCTTACATTCTAAGGGGTTCAAGGGGAAAGCAATGGAGTTAGGAAAGGTTAGTGTAGGTTGTATGCATCCCTGAATAGTACAGTCTTTAGGGAGTACTTGAAGCTGTTAAATCTAGGGGAGAGTCTTGTGGAGCCAGGCAGGGAATTCCACAAGATGGGGACCAGTCTGGAGAAGTCCTGTAAACGGGAATGTGAGGAAGTAACAAGAGAGGAGGAGAGGAGGAGATTGTAAGCAGATTGAAGGGGACGGGAGGGAGAGTATCTTGAGACAAGTACTGAAATGTAGGGGGGAGCAGTGCAGTTGAGGGCTTTGTATGTCAGAGTGAGGATTTTGTGTTTAATCCTAGAGGCAAGAGGAAGCCAGTGAAGGTATTGACAGAGAGGTGCAGCAGATGAAGAGCTACGTGTAAGGAAGACGAGCCTGGCAGAGGCATTCATAATGGATTGTAAAGGAGCTATGTGGCAGCTAGGTAGACCAGAGAGGACGGAGTTGCAGTAGTCGAGGCGGGAAAGGATGAGAGAGTGGATTAAAATCTTAGTTGTGTCTTGAGTAAGGAAATGTCTAATTTTAGAGATGTTTTTTAAGGTGGAAGCGGCAGGCTTTAGCCAAGGACTGAATGTGAGAAGTGAAGGAAAGGTCTGAGTCAAGTGTGACCCCAAGACATCGGGCGAGCGGGGTAGGGGTAATGATGGAATTATCAACAGTTATAGAAAATGTGGGGGTGGCGATATTGGAAGAAGGGGGAAAAATAAGGAGTTCAGTTTTTGAGAGATTTAGCTTAAGGTAGTGAAAGGACATCCAAGATGAGATATGAGAAAGACAGTTAGTGATTTTGAATGTTTACTTGAATTACTATTTTTACATTGTACGTTCAATACACTTTTTAAACTACTTATTTTATAGAGCATTATATTGTAATGAGGTTATCTCTTCTTCACATACAGTAATGTAGGGTAAAGCCCCTTAGGGATATACACAGCTCTCAATTTAATGTTTGCCTTAAGATAGAGCTTGTAGCACTGATTTATATTGTCTGAGTAGAGAGCTTTAGAGAATCTGGCCCTCAGCAAATCTGTTAAATGGATATAAAGGTCAAATTTCGAAGTGTGCATGAATGCATTTCAATTTTATATAGAAGTATTTATGCTATATACTTCCATTAGCAAAAATGGAAAAGTTATGACTGTTTCAGTGGCATACACACATGCTACGTGTGACTAGAGTATCAGGATTTAAACACCATGGCTGCTCAGCTGGTGGTGGTCACTGTGTATTATACAAGCCACTACTGAATCTCTCAGAAGGTGCAGTTTTTAATTGCTGGTGTAAGTGGCACTTACAGGATATGCGCATATGCCTCTGAAATAGTAAAATAACTTTAACTAGAAGCATTTTTACTAGTGAAAGTATATTGAAAAAGTGATTCTATTTAAAACTTAAATGCACCCATGGACATTTAAATTATACATTACATTTCTGTCCCTTTAATTAGCAAGCTGGCAAATACACATAACAGCACTGCATAATGTCAGTTCACTTCTCATGCTCCTGTTTGAAACAAGCAGTTCTCAGTAATCTGAAAGACATCTACTGTTCTTCAGCACCGGGAAGTGACTTCATTGTATGCTGAATTAGAAAATGAAATGGTCTGTGGTTCATCACCAGTAACTTATTTTACTGCTTCTAATTAGGACCCTAGAGGCATAATAAATATTCTGAGTGGACATTGTTTTGTAATGTTGGTTTTGTTTCTTTTGCTAGATTCTCATACCTTGAAATCAATATTCAGTTTGTTGTCTAAACAGAAATAATGTATATAGCAATAGAAAGACAGCAATCTGCTGAGGGGATTCCAATCAATAATTCTCAGAAGAGGAATCTTTGGAGCTATCTGCTGGTCAGCAATACATACACTTCACTATACAGATTGCATTAAAAGTAGATTTATGGGATGGGAATATCAATACCAGAGGATGAACCACATAAATATTTTATTTATATAGAAACCACAGTGGATATATTTGTCAGTAACAGCAAAGTCATCAAACTGGATAGAATGATTATATATTTAGCAAATATAGCAGAAATATAAACACTTAATATTGACAATATATTATAAGAGTAAACACTAGGTTTTCTGGAATTAGAAGTTAAAAAACGAGAAATCCAATAGAAGGTTTTTTTTTTTATAAAGGATTGAACAACAATAGGTGAATTAATGTGGGGGGTGTAAGTCCTTAAATCATTGGCCTCCAAAAAAGTCTACAATACACTGCTTCTGAATAAGTTGCAGCCCTACCTGGCAATTAAAGGGTTAATAGCATACCTTAGCGTGTCTATAACTGCATTTTGATGATCATGGTATACTTTGTAATTCCCTCAAGCAAAGAGCTTTTAGTTGTGTCACTTCTCAAATGCAAATCAGGCAGCGACAAGCCAGTTTTAATACGAGTCCTTCACTCACTACCAGATATTTTGCTAAATCCAGACAAGTGAGACAGGAGCTTTAGTATTTCCTACTTTGTGTGCAGCCTTTTTTGCCAACATAGTAAACCTAGACCAGAAATGCTGTTTTTTAAGTGCTTAGTGTTTGCTGCTATTTATAGTTTATCTGAAATTCCTATTTCTTACTTTACTAAATAGAGAAAGCTTTAACATTCTACAATTTGAGTCCCATTAATGAGAGGATTATAAACCGACAACATCTGGAATATGTGAAGACTCATGTAGAATAATTTTCCAAACTTCATTGAGCAAATATTGTTGTAATGTTTTTAATCTAGATAGTGTGCATTGTTGTATGCAATCCCTTCATAGCCTGATGATCCTTTTGTCCATGAAAATATCTTTATTCTCTAGCTGCACAGAAAAATAGCATTTGTCAACATTTCCATGTACTCGCTGCTTGTTCTCTGTAAGAGCCATCATCTTCCGTTTAAAGAGCTTCATCATACTATGTTGACAATAAATTCTTACCTCTTAATCTACCACACTGTTTATGCTGTATTAAACCAAGTGGCAGTAACATATATAGAAAACCAGACCATTGAAGGGTTAAAGGGACACTGTACCCAATTTTTTTCTTTTGTAATTCAGAAAGAGCATGCAATTTTAAGCAACTTTCTAATTTACTCCTATTAACAATTTTTCTTCGTTCTCTTGCTATCATTATTTGAAAAAGAAGGCATCTAAGCTTTTTTTTGGTTTCAGTACTCTGGACAGCACTTTTTTATTGGTGGATGGATTTATCCACCAATCAGCAAGGACAACCCAGGTTGTTCACCAAAAATGGGCCGGCATCTAAACTTACATTCTTGCATTTCAAATAAAGATACCAAGAGAATGAAGAAAATTTGCTAATAGGCGTAAATTAGAAAGTTGCTTAAAATTTCATGCTCAATCTAAATCACGAAAGAAAAATTTTGGGTACAGTGTCCCTTTAAGGATAAAAAGAGTTTCCTTACCAGCTTAGTTTATTATAGCTACATTTAAATTATTTAATAGAAACCAAATTGAAAAGTCATTGATGAATATCTTCATGCTCAAATAGTCATTCATAATTTTAGATTTTAGTGGGGACAATTAGAAATAACTCAAAATGTTGCTTTCTACAAGGAATTACAATTAAATGAATGCTGCACTCTGACAATGAAAATGATTAACAAAGGTACAAAGCCAAAAGTGCACCGGCTTTCCCTGCACCCTCATCAACATTAACAGTCACTCATTACATATTATTACTGTCCCTTTCATATCCTTTCATTGGGTGACTCAAAGTGACAGATGGCAAGGAGGCTGCTTTAGCATTCCTGCTGTGCTCTTAACCCCTTGTTGCTAAGCAAATCACTATGCTGGCAAATCTGGGCTGCAATGCATTCTCTGGACACTACAAAATATGTTTTAAAAAAGTTAATTTTATATATATATATATATACTATCTGATAAGAAAAATATTTTACTGATAAAACCAGGGGCAAGTATATGGTTTGTTATTTAAATGTATTCTTAAACTTTTTAATAAATATACAATACTATTTTTTTGCCTATAATTGTATACAGTGCTTTAAAATCACTTACAAAATCCATAACCCAATCTGTTAAACTTCAAAACTGATAACCAAATGTAACTTATTTATGTCTCTGTTGCATGAACTTTGGTTTATCTTCCAATGAAGTGTGAAAACTGAAAATGTATCAAAACACAGAAAAAAAAGCTGTATCAAGATTCTCTTTGAAGGTCCATTGAACTCAATATGGTATCACCCATGCAATCTATTATTAAAGATAAACAAGACAATATAGCAATATTCATTTATTGCTTTTTTTGCTTGTTCTTGTCATACATGCATCTAAAATTATGCTTTTTTACTCCCTCACTTGAAGGGATATTAAAGAGACAGTAAACAATATATTTTCGTTATTTATTTTGTCCATTTTTAATGTAATTTAGCTCTGAAAATTGAGCATTTTTAATTCTCAAAACTAGAAATCCACTGACTTCTCAAGGCTAACTCTACTACATATGTGTCATATTGTCTTTGTACTAAAGCATTGATTAGCTCCTCCAATTATAGCAAATATTGGGTGGAGTACGGCTATTTAAAATTAATTGCAGTAAACAAGGAAGTTCATTTGTTTTAAAAATGTTAAGACTTGGCTGATATGTTATTCTATAGCAACACAGCAGAAATGCCCCTTTAAACACTTTGAGACTGTAATATAAACTTTTAATTATGTGCAGCTAAAAAGATACTTTCATTTTTTTTTTTATCCCTATTCCTTCAGTTTAGTTCAGAAAATTGTTAGCTATGTCTCTAA
Organism: Bombina bombina; assembly: GCF_027579735.1. Lineage (NCBI taxonomy): Eukaryota > Metazoa > Chordata > Amphibia > Anura > Bombinatoridae > Bombina > Bombina bombina. Next base: position 325,478,219 of record NC_069500.1, on the reverse strand, counting down.
TTGGCCTCAGCAGAAAAGGAAATTTAGGTAACAAAAAGGCTATATTGCTTTATTAGCACTGAAACTTTACATTTATTTATTTATTTTCAATATTTAAACAACCAGTATAACGGCTGCTTGTTATTCTAAGGCTAATCTTTACTTTGATCACATATTTTTATCTAACGTTTACTTAGTGCTTAATGTCCCTTTAAGCAGGATGATATTTATGTGACCCTTAACAGGCTACATAGAGATTGCTCAGAACACAAGCTCATTTAAATCTGTCCCTAAATGATTAGAACAACAAAGGAGACTGGGAATCTTTATACCACCAGGCACAATAGGTGTATATCCCTGATTTGTGTTAAAAAAAATATGCATTTTAAAGAAATGCCTGAAAATAATTTAACAGTAACTAAACAGATAGAGATCTGTAAGGGGGAACACCAGTAAGTAATCAAAGTCCCATATAGCTAAAGAGTTACAGAATAATGTTTTGAATTGAAGTATCAATGAATGATAATATTCAACACCAAAACTAGTGTTCGCCCAGGCTGCTCCCTGTCCTCAGTCCGGTCAGACTATTACAGCAACATCTACAAAAACAAATAAACCAGGGCGCCACATGGTATGATATCTTCTTACACAAATTACAGAATTAACCCTTTAAGGACACCGCTTTCAGTTTGCTCAATTGTTTTATGACGGAAAAATTCCGTCATATGTCCTTAAGAGGTTAAAAACATGAAGGATTCACTCAAAAAATAACAGCACCTCCATGTGCTACATGCACAGGCCAGGGTTTCACAGACACCTAGCTCCACTGATCACTCCCTCTCTGGTCCTTGCAGTCTCCCCAACACTTGAGAAAACTGTTCCAGTTTTAGTTAGCATTAATGTTGTAAGATCGGAACTCAGGGGGAGATTGTATCGCCACTCAAGGATTAGTGGTTGGTTAGTGATAGTTGAAGAGAGTATGTTTTTAAATCTAAAAATTCCATTTAAAATATAGCGACGCATTTCGCTAAAACAACCATTTAATCAGGGGGGACCTGAGAGGGAGCTGTATACAGGAGTGATTAGTCGAGCTAGGCATTTGTGAAACCCTGGAGGTGCTGTTGTTTTGTTAGTGAGTCCTTCATATTTTTAACTCTGTTATTTGTGTAAGAAAATATCATACCATGTGGCACCCTGTTTTATTTGTTTTTGTAGAGTGCAATTCTTAGCTCCCTTTATGCCAAAGGGAAGTGGTACTCTACTACATCAAAATTAGAAAAGTAAATAATAATTTCAAGGATAGCAGCAGGCAAGTGTATTATACCAGGTCTTCATAAATTTGCAATGAGAGGACCACTATATTTGAAACAAAATGGTTGGCCCAAAGTTTTGACTTTACTTATGCTTTTTGAACTTATCTCCCTCTGTGAACTTCACTTGTTCCAATTCTATTAAGATCGCTCACTGCATAAACTAGAAAAAGATCCAGCTTCAACATCCAGGTGGCCTGGCAGAGGGGGGTAATCTAACTTGCCAGGTATCTTGGCCGACAGACACCCTAATTAAGATCTCCAGGTGGCTCTTCTGGCAAAATTTCTCTTTACATATTCCAGTGCTTCATTGATTTTCACTATGGAAGAACATCTGTCTGTGTCTCAGCTTATTATGAGTATTGAAGGTATTTCTTCAAACATGTAGAAATTATAATAAATATATTGTCAACTGGGTCTGATTTACAAGGGTCTTCAATATATGGCTGCAAATTTGTATTTTAGTGACAGCTGCAGTGATTTAAAAAAATGGAAATCGTTTTTTCTTGGGCTTTTATAGGGACTAGAAAATACAAAATGAGATAAATAATAAAGTGACAATCAATTTCTTTTTACAAATTGGATAAAAGTTAAAGCCATTTTATTAAGAAAGCAGAAAAATAATTTGAAATTTATTATCTTCTGGAACTGAAATCATGTAAAATAAAAAAAAAGCTGGATGACTTTGTCTTCAATTTGAATACTTATGCATTGACCTTTGTTCTTATGTTATCTTAATTTGAAAAATAAGGAATATAAGCTTAAGAGCTGGCCCATTTTTGGTTCAGCACCTGGGTAGGGCTTGCTAATTGGTGGCTAAATGTAGCAAACCAATCAGCAAGCTCTACCCAGGTGCTGAACCAAAAATGGGCCAGCTCCTATTCTTATATTCTTGCTTTTTCAAATAAAGATAGCAAGAGAAAGAAGAAAAATTGATTATAGGAGTAAATTAGAAAGTTTCTTAAAATTGCATGCTCTATCTGAATCATGAAATAAAAAAAATGGGGTTAGTATCCCTTTAAACATTTAAATACTGTATATTGATATAAAAAGGTATCTGGCAATGAAACAAAATTGGTTCTAATGTACACAGAAATGTTATTAGTGTTTGTACAAACATGTTAGCAGGAAGGTCTTTAGAGTTAGTGGTGCATATTGGATATCAGAGAATACTTGTGGAATTTGGATTTTCTGGTTTATTATCAACACATTCCCTTTAAGTGCAAGTAAAACATGATCTGCATGCTCCAGGCTATCTTTTCAAAGACCCAGTGCCATTCAAAAAGGGACAGACGGCTAATAAGCTTTAGTAGAATCCTGCTGGGAGATTGGAAAGCTAAAACCTGCCAGTGCTATGACAAGCTGTGTACAACATCTCAGATTGTCGCTCTCTTTCTTAAGGCAGCAGGCAATGGTCAGATTGCTACTAGCTATGTTTTACATAATGGTTTGATGTTTACATTTACAGATTATGCAACCTGCAAGCAGAAAGTATCTATGTACATGTCTAGATGTAATGTTAAACAGCAAGCAGAACTTTGCATATAAATGTGAAAAATACATTTTAGCTCCCGTTTTTAGCTGCTAGGGAGGCAACCAAAATGTGTAACTATCAATCCTGTTATTACAGGACATAAAATGACATAAGTTTAAAAAGAATGACCGTCACCGAGTATCCATCTTCTCTTTCTGCCAAAGGCCTCAGTTTACGACCTCAGTGATCATCAGATGACCCCTTTGAGCTCTCTGCATAATGACGGTGACATTCATTTGCCCTTCTGTTGTCTATGCTAGAAATCAATGGAACGGCCGTGCACCTGCTGGAAGCATGAATTTACATGGAGTCTTAATGAGAATAAATAGGTTGTGGTATTTCTTAGAGCAGGTACTTGGGAGAAACGGGGTATTCAGAAATCTGTGCTTTGTTCATTTGCCTTTGGATAGAACGCATAAACTAGTAATCCTTAAAGAAAACTTCAATAGGATTGACCCTTTGTCTTTTTTGTAGGCTTGATTTAACCACACTTTTGGGAAGGCTCGTTGTTTAATAATTGGATGTATTTATGGTA